>NC_088406.1:4458750-4476250 GCF_034236695.1 Oncorhynchus nerka
CACCACAACACTAGATAAAGAGAGACACCACAACACTACATAAAGAGAGACAACACAACACTACATAAAGAGAGAGACACTACAACACTACATAAAGAGAGACACTACAACACTACATATAGAGAGACACCACAACACTACATAAAGAGAGACAACACAACACTACATAAAGAGAGACACTACAACACTACATAAAGAGAGACCACAACACTACATAAAGAGAGACACCACAACACTAGATAAAGAGAGACACCACAACACTACATAAAGAGAGACAACACAACACTACATAAAGAGAGACACCACAACACTACATAAAGAGAGACAACACAACACTACATAAAGAGAGACACCACAACACTACATAAAGAGAGACAACACTACATAAAGAGAGACACTACAACACTACATAAAGAGAGACCACAACACTACATAAAGAGAGACACCACAACACTAGATAAAGAGAGACACCACAACACTACATAAAGAGAGACAACACAACACTACATAAAGAGAGACACCACAACACTACATAAAGAGAGACAACACAACACTACATAAAGAGAGACCACAACACTACATAAAGAGAGACAATACAACACTACATAAAGAGAGACAACACAACACTACATAAAGAGAGACCACAACACTACATAAAGAGAGACCACAACACTACATAAAGAGAGACACCACAACACTACATAAAGAGAGACCACAACACTACATAAAGAGAGACCACAACACTACATAAAGAGAGACAAAACAACACTACATAAAGAGAGACCACAACACTACATAAAGAGAGACACCACAACACTACATAAAGAGAGACAACACAACACTACATAAAGAGAGACAAAACAACACTACATAAAGAGAGACCACAACACTACATAAAGAGAGACAAAACAACACTACATAAAGAGAGACAAAACAACACTACATAAAGAGAGACACCACAACACTACATAAAGAGAGACCACAACACTACATAAAGAGAGACACTACAACACTACATAAAGAGAGACAAAACAACACTACATAAAGAGAGACAAAACAACACTACATAAAGAGAGACACCACAACACTACGTAAAGAGAGACACTACATAAAGAGAGACAACACAACACTACATAAAGAGAGACACCACAACACTACATAAAGAGAGACACCACAACACTACGTAAAGAGAGACCACAACACTACATAAAGAGAGACAACACAACACTACATAAAGAGAGACACTACAACACTACATAAAGAGAGACAAAACAACACTACATAAAGAGAGACACCACAACACTACATAAAGAGAGACCACAACACTACATAAAGAGAGACAAAACAACACTACGTAAAGAGAGACCACAACACTACATAAAGAGAGACACCACAACACTACATAAAGAGAGACACCACAACACTAGATAAAGAGAGACACCACAACACTACATAAAGAGAGACAACACAACACTACATAAAGAGAGACACTACAACACTACATAAAGAGAGACACTACAACACTACATATAGAGAGACACCACAACACTACATAAAGAGAGACAACACAACACTACATAAAGAGAGACACTACAACACTACATAAAGAGAGACCACAACACTACATAAAGAGAGACACCACAACACTAGATAAAGAGAGACACCACAACACTACATAAAGAGAGACAACACAACACTACATAAAGAGAGACACCACAACACTACATAGAGAGAGACCACAACACTACATAAAGAGAGACACCACAACACTACATAAAGAGAGACACCACAACACTACATAAAGAGAGACACCACAACACTACATAAAGAGAGACAACACTACATAAAGAGAGAAACTACAACACTACATAAAGAGAGACCACAACACTACATAAAGAGAGACCACAACACTACATAAAGAGAGACACCACAACACTACATAAAGAGAGACCACAACACTACATAAAGAGAGACCACAACACTACATAAAGAGAGACAAAACAACACTACATAAAGAGAGACCACAACACTACATAAAGAGAGACACCACAACACTACATAAAGAGAGACAACACAACACTACATAAAGAGAGACAAAACAACACTACATAAAGAGAGACCACAACACTACATAAAGAGAGACAAAACAACACTACATAAAGAGAGACAAAACAACACTACATAAAGAGAGACACCACAACACTACATAAAGAGAGACCACAACACTACATAAAGAGAGACCACAACACTACATAAAGAGAGACAAAACAACACTACGTAAAGAGAGACAACACAACACTACATAAAGAGAGACACCACAACACTACATAAAGAGAGACACCACAACACTAGATAAAGAGAGACACCACAACACTACATAAAGAGAGACAACACAACACTACATAAAGAGAGAGACACTACAACACTACATAAAGAGAGACACTACAACACTACATATAGAGAGACACCACAACACTACATAAAGAGAGACAACACAACACTACATAAAGAGAGACACTACAACACTACATAAAGAGAGACCACAACACTACATAAAGAGAGACACCACAACACTAGATAAAGAGAGACACCACAACACTACATAAAGAGAGACAACACAACACTACATAAAGAGAGACACCACAACACTACATAAAGAGAGACAACACAACACTACATAAAGAGAGACACCACAACACTACATAAAGAGAGACAACACTACATAAAGAGAGACACTACAACACTACATAAAGAGAGACCACAACACTACATAAAGAGAGACACCACAACACTAGATAAAGAGAGACACCACAACACTACATAAAGAGAGACAACACAACACTACATAAAGAGAGACACCACAACACTACATAAAGAGAGACAACACAACACTACATAAAGAGAGACCACAACACTACATAAAGAGAGACAATACAACACTACATAAAGAGAGACAACACAACACTACATAAAGAGAGACCACAACACTACATAAAGAGAGACCACAACACTACATAAAGAGAGACACCACAACACTACATAAAGAGAGACCACAACACTACATAAAGAGAGACCACAACACTACATAAAGAGAGACAAAACAACACTACATAAAGAGAGACCACAACACTACATAAAGAGAGACAACACAACACTACATAAAGAGAGACAAAACAACACTACATAAAGAGAGACCACAACACTACATAAAGAGAGACAAAACAACACTACATAAAGAGAGACAAAACAACACTACATAAAGAGAGACACCACAACACTACATAAAGAGAGACCACAACACTACATAAAGAGAGACACTACAACACTACATAAAGAGAGACAAAACAACACTACATAAAGAGAGACAAAACAACACTACATAAAGAGAGACACCACAACACTACGTAAAGAGAGACACTACATAAAGAGAGACAACACAACACTACATAAAGAGAGACCCACAACACTACATAAAGAGAGACACCACAACACTACGTAAAGAGAGACCACAACACTACATAAAGAGAGACAACACAACACTACATAAAGAGAGACACTACAACACTACATAAAGAGAGACAAAACAACACTACATAAAGAGAGACACCACAACACTACATAAAGAGAGACCACAACACTACATAAAGAGAGACAAAACAACACTACGTAAAGAGAGACCACAACACTACATAAAGAGAGACACCACAACACTACATAAAGAGAGACACCACAACACTAGATAAAGAGAGACACCACAACACTACATAAAGAGAGACAACACAACACTACATAAAGAGAGAGACACTACAACACTACATAAAGAGAGACACTACAACACTACATATAGAGAGACACCACAACACTACATAAAGAGAGACAACACAACACTACATAAAGAGAGACACTACAACACTACATAAAGAGAGACCACAACACTACATAAAGAGAGACACCACAACACTAGATAAAGAGAGACACCACAACACTACATAAAGAGAGACAACACAACACTACATAAAGAGAGACACCACAACACTACATAGAGAGAGACCACAACACTACATAAAGAGAGACACCACAACACTACATAAAGAGAGACACCACAACACTACATAAAGAGAGACACCACAACACTACATAAAGAGAGACAACACTACATAAAGAGAGAAACTACAACACTACATAAAGAGAGACACTACAACACTACATATAGAGAGACACCACAACACTACATAAAGAGAGACAACACAACACTACATAAAGAGAGACACTACAACACTACATAAAGAGAGACCACAACACTACATAAAGAGAGACACCACAACACTAGATAAAGAGAGACACCACAACACTACATAAAGAGAGACAACACAACACTACATAAAGAGAGACACCACAACACTACATAAAGAGAGACAACACAACACTACATAAAGAGAGACACCACAACACTACATAAAGAGAGACAACACTACATAAAGAGAGACACTACAACACTACATAAAGAGAGACCACAACACTACATAAAGAGAGACACCACAACACTAGATAAAGAGAGACACCACAACACTACATAAAGAGAGACAACACAACACTACATAAAGAGAGACACCACAACACTACATAAAGAGAGACAACACAACACTACATAAAGAGAGACCACAACACTACATAAAGAGAGACAATACAACACTACATAAAGAGAGACAACACAACACTACATAAAGAGAGACCACAACACTACATAAAGAGAGACCACAACACTACATAAAGAGAGACACCACAACACTACATAAAGAGAGACCACAACACTACATAAAGAGAGACCACAACACTACATAAAGAGAGACAAAACAACACTACATAAAGAGAGACCACAACACTACATAAAGAGAGACAACACAACACTACATAAAGAGAGACAAAACAACACTACATAAAGAGAGACCACAACACTACATAAAGAGAGACAAAACAACACTACATAAAGAGAGACAAAACAACACTACATAAAGAGAGACACCACAACACTACATAAAGAGAGACCACAACACTACATAAAGAGAGACACTACAACACTACATAAAGAGAGACAAAACAACACTACATAAAGAGAGACAAAACAACACTACATAAAGAGAGACACCACAACACTACGTAAAGAGAGACACTACATAAAGAGAGACAACACAACACTACATAAAGAGAGACACCACAACACTACATAAAGAGAGACACACAACACTACGTAAAGAGAGACCACAACACTACATAAAGAGAGACAACACAACACTACATAAAGAGAGACACTACAACACTACATAAAGAGAGACAAAACAACACTACATAAAGAGAGACACCACAACACTACATAAAGAGAGACCACAACACTACATAAAGAGAGACAAAACAACACTACGTAAAGAGAGACCACAACACTACATAAAGAGAGACACCACAACACTACATAAAGAGAGACACCACAACACTAGATAAAGAGAGACACCACAACACTACATAAAGAGAGACAACACAACACTACATAAAGAGAGAGACACTACAACACTACATAAAGAGAGACACTACAACACTACATATAGAGAGACACCACAACACTACATAAAGAGAGACAACACAACACTACATAAAGAGAGACACTACAACACTACATAAAGAGAGACCACAACACTACATAAAGAGAGACACCACAACACTAGATAAAGAGAGACACCACAACACTACATAAAGAGAGACAACACAACACTACATAAAGAGAGACACCACAACACTACATAGAGAGAGACCACAACACTACATAAAGAGACACCACAACACTACATAAAGAGAGACACCACAACACTACATAAAGAGAGACACCACAACACTACATAAAGAGAGACAACACTACATAAAGAGAGAAACTACACAACACTACATAAAGAGAGACCACAACACTACATAAAGAGAGACCACAACACTACATAAAGAGAGACACCACAACACTACATAAAGAGAGACCACAACACTACATAAAGAGAGACCACAACACTACATAAAGAGAGACAAAACAACACTACATAAAGAGAGACCACAACACTACATAAAGAGAGACACCACAACACTACATAAAGAGAGACAACACAACACTACATAAAGAGAGACAAAACAACACTACATAAAGAGAGACCACAACACTACATAAAGAGAGACAAAACAACACTACATAAAGAGAGACAAAACAACACTACATAAAGAGAGACACCACAACACTACATAAAGAGAGACCACAACACTACATAAAGAGAGACACTACAACACTACATAAAGAGAGACAAAACAACACTACATAAAGAGAGACAAAACAACACTACATAAAGAGAGACACCACAACACTACGTAAAGAGAGACACTACATAAAGAGAGACAACACAACATTACATAAAGAGAGACACTACAACACTACATAAAGAGAGACACCACAACACTACATAAAGAGAGACCACAACACTACATAAAGAGAGACAACACAACACTACATAAAGAGAGACACTACAACACTACATAAAGAGAGACAAAACAACACTACATAAAGAGAGACACCACAACACTACATAAAGAGAGACCACAACACTACATAAAGAGAGACAAAACAACACTACATAAAGAGAGACCACAACACTACATAAAGAGAGACACCACAACACTACATAAAGAGAGACACCACAACACTAGATAAAGAGAGACACCACAACACTACATAAAGAGAGACAACACAACACTACATAAAGAGAGACACTACAACACTACATAAAGAGAGACACTACAACACTACATATAGAGAGACACCACAACACTACATAAAGAGAGAGACAACATAACACTACATAAAGAGAGACACTACAACACTACATAAAGAGAGACCACAACACTACATAAAGAGAGACACCACAACACTAGATAAAGAGAGACACCACAACACTACATAAAGAGAGACAACACAACACTACATAAAGAGAGACACCACAACACTACATAAAGAGAGACACTACAACACTACATAAAGAGAGACACCACAACACTACATAAAGAGAGACACCACAACACTACATAAAGAGAGACAACACTACATAAAAAGAGACACCACAACGCTACATAAAGAGACACCACAACACTACATAAAGAGAGACACCACAACACTACATAAAGAGAGACCACAACACTACATAAAGAGAGACACCACAACACCACATAAAGAGAGACAACACAACACTACATAAAGAGAGACCTAAGACAACACTACATAAAGAGAGACACCACAACACTACATAAAGAGAGACAACACAACACTACATAAAGAGAGACAACACAACACTACATAAAGAGAGACCACAACACTACATAAAGAGAGACACCACAACACTACATAAAGAGAGACACCACAACACTACATAAAGAGAGACCACAACACTACATAAAGAGAGACAACACAACACTACATAAAGAGAGACACCACAACACCACATAAAGAGAGACAACACAACACTACATAAAGAGAGACCTAAGACAACACTACATAAAGAGAGACAACACAACACTACATAAAGAGAGACAACACAACACTACATAAAGAGAGACCACACAACACTACATAAAGAGAGACACCACAACACTAATAAAGAGAGACACCACAACACTACATAACCACAACACTACATAAAGAGAGACCACAACACTACATAAAGAGAGACACACAACACTACATAAAGAGAGACCACAACACTACATAAAGAGAGACCACAACACTACATAAAGAGAGACACAACACTACACAACACTACATAAAGAGAGACACACAACACTACATAAAGAGAGACCACAACACTACATAAAACACCACATAAAGACACAACACAACACTACATAAAGAGAGACCACACAACACTACCACAACACTAAAGAGAGACCACAACACCACAAAAGAGAGACACACAACACTACATAAAGAGAGACCACAACACTACATAAAGAGAGACACCACAACACTACATAAAGAGAGACAACACAACACTACATAAAGAGAGACACTACAACACTACATAAAGACACACACACTACATAAAGAGAGACAACACACATAAGAGAGACACACAACACTACATAAAGAGAGACCACAACACTACATAAAGAGAGACCTAAGACACCACTACATAAAGAGAGACACCACAACATAAAGAGAGACCACAACACTACATAAAGAGAGACAACACTACGTAAAGAGAGACCACAACACTACATAAAGAGAGACACCACAACACTACATAAAGAGAGACACCACAACACTACATAAAGAGAGACAACACTACATAAAGAGAGACCTAAGACAACAGCACGTCAAGGCAGCAACACATGACAACAAAGCAAGGTAGCAACACAACATGGTAGCAGCACAAAACATGGTACAAACATTGTTGGGCTCAGACAACAGCACAAAGGGCAAGAAGGTAGAGAGAACAATACATCATGCGAAGCAGCCACAACTGTCAGTAAGTGTCCATGATGAGTCTTTGAATGAAGAGATTGAGATAAAACGGTCCTGTTTGAGTGTTTGTTGCAGCTCGTTCCAGTCGCTAGCTGCAGCGAACTGAAAAGAGTAGAGACCCAGGGATGTGTGCTTTGGGGACCTTTAACAGAATGTGACTGGCAGAACTGGTGTTGTATGTGGAGGATGAGGGCTGCAGTAGATATCCATCCCAAATAGCACCTTATTCCCTATTTTGGTGCACTACTTTTAACCAGAGCCCATGGCCCTGAATAGCACCCTATTCCCTATTTTGGTGCACTACTTTTAACCAGAGCCCATGGCCCTGAATAGCACCCTATTCCCTATTTTGGTGCACTATTTTTAACCAGAGCCCATGGCCTTGAATAGCACCCTATTCTCTATTTTGGTGCACTACTTTTAACCAGAGCCCATGGCCCTGAATAGCACCCTATTCCCTATTTTGGTGAACTACTTTTAAGCAGAGCCCATGGCCCTGAATAGCACCCTATTCCCTATTTTGGTGCACTACTTTTAACCAGAGCCCATGGCCCTGAATAGCACCCTATTCCCTATTTTGGTGCACTACTTTTAAGCAGAGCCCATGGCCCTGAATAGCACCCTATTCCCTATTTTGGTGCACTACTTTTAACCAGAGCCCATGGCCCTGAATAGCACCCTATTCCCTATTTTGGTGCACTACTTTTAACCAGAGCCCATGGCCCTGAATAGCACCCTATTCCCTATTTTGGTGCACTACTTTTAACCAGAGCCCATGGCCCTGAATAGCACCCTATTCCCTATTTTGGTGCACTACTTTTAACCAGAGCCCATGGCCCTGAATAGCACCCTATTCCCTATTTTGGTGCACTACTTTTAACCAGAGCCCATGGCCCTGAATAGCACCCTATTCCCTATTTTGGTGCACTACTTTTAACCAGAGCCCATGGCCCTGAATAGCACCCTATTCCCTATTTTGGTGCACTACTACTTTTAACCAGAGCCCATGGCCCTGAATAGCACCCTATTCCCTATTTTGGTGCACTACTTTTAACCAGAGCCCATGGCCCTGAATAGCACCCTATTCCCTATTTTGGTGCACTACTTTTAACCAGAGCCCATGGCCCTGAATAGTACTCTATTCCCTATTTTGGTGCACTACTTTTAACCAGAGCCCATGGCCCTGAATAGCACCCTATTCCCTATTTTGGTGCACTATTTTTAACCAGAGCCCATGGCCCTGAATAGCACCCTATTCCCTATTTTGGTGCACTACTTTTAACCAGAGCCCATGGCCCTGAATAGCACCCTATTCCCTATTTTGGTGCACTACTTTTAAGCAGAGCCCATGGCCCTGAATAGCACCCTATTCCCTATTTTGATGCACTATTTTTAACCAGAGCCCATGGCCCTGAATAGCACCCTATTCCCTATTTTGGTGCACTACTTTTAACCAGAGCCCATGGCCCTGAATAGCACCCTATTCCCTATTTTGGTGCACTACTTTTAAGCAGAGCCCATGGCCCTGAATAGCACCCTATTCCCTATTTTGGT
This sequence comes from Oncorhynchus nerka, assembly GCF_034236695.1. Classification (NCBI taxonomy): domain Eukaryota; kingdom Metazoa; phylum Chordata; class Actinopteri; order Salmoniformes; family Salmonidae; genus Oncorhynchus; species Oncorhynchus nerka. The sequence continues at coordinate 4,468,844 of NC_088406.1, forward strand.
GCCTATTTTGGTGCACTATTCCCTATTTTGGTGCACTACTTTTAAGCAGAGCCCATGGCCCTGAATAGCACCCTATTCCCTATTTTGGTGCACTACTTTTAACCAGAGCCCATGGCCCTGAATAGCACCATTTCCCCTAGGTATTGCATTGCATTTTACTGTTTAATTTGATCACTGCTACTTCCTTAGCATAAACAGCACGCAGCTATTACATATGCTGTAATGGGATTTACATGTATTTTGAATAGGGTTTTATGTTGTGAGAAACATTATTTGACTTTTGGCATCCAAACCAATTAATATTGACGGAGTCTCTTGCCTTTAATTTTCTATTTTTGTAGTCAAATTACCACTGATAAAGTGGAAAGATATGTTCTTATAAGTTCTAGTTCTGGGAGTGTCCAGGGCATATTGCTCTTGGCTAATCTCTTTAGAAGTTTGAAAAAAAACATGATTCCTTTAAAATATACATTTTTGGCCCCATAAATATAATATTTCATTCACTTGGATTAACATAAAGTATGCAGACATCTCCACGGAGACTGAGATTGTAATGTAGTCTAATCTGCATACATTACCGTCTCAGAAAACTAAACAAGGACATGAAAAGGCATTGTGTCTCTACAACTACTCCACCATACCGGCTGACCATGTTGGCTCTTAAACCAGGGGGTGAGGAGGAGGAAAGAGAGGGGTGAGAAAGAAGGAGGAAAGAGGGGGAGAGGAGAAAAGAGGGGGTGAGGAGGAAAGAGAGGGGTGAGGAGGAAAGAGAGGGGTGAGGAGGAGAAAAGAGGGGGTGAGGAGGAAAGAGGGGGTGAGGAGGAAAGAGAGGGATGAGGAGGAGGAAAGAGAGGGGTGAGGAGGAAAGAGAGGGGTGAGGAGGAGGAAAGAGAGGGGAGAGGAGGAAAGAGAGGATGAAGAGGAGGAAAGAGAGGGGAGAGGAGGAAAGAGAGGGGAGAGGAGGAGGAAAGAGAGGGGGGAGGAGGAAAGAGAGGATGAAGAGGAGGAAAGAGAGGGGAGAGGAGGAAAGAGAGGGATGAGGAGGAGGAAAGAGAGGGGTGAGGAGGAAAGAGAGGGGTGAGGAGGAGGAAAGAGAGGGGAGAGGAGGAAAGAAAGGATGAAGAGGAGGAAAGAGAGGGGAGAGGAGGAGGAAAGAGAGGGGATAGGAGGAAAGAGAGGATGAAGAGGAGGAAAGAGAGGGGAGAGGAGGAGGAAAGAGAGGGGAGAGGAGGAAAGAGAGGATGAGGAGGAAGAAAGAGAGGGGTGAGAGGGGTGAGAAGGAAAAAGGGGGTGAGGAGGAAGAAAGAGAGGGATGAGGAGGAGGAAAGAAGGGATGAGGAGGAGTGAGGAGGAGGAAAGAGAGGGATGAGAAGGAGGAAAGAGGGGGTGAGGAGGAAGAAAGAGAGGGATGAGAAGGAAAGAGAGGATGTGGAGGAGGAAAGAGAGGGGTGAGGAGGAGGCAAGAGAGGGATGAGGAGGAAAGAGAGGGGTGAGGAGGAAGAAAGAGAGGGATGAGGAGGAGGGAAGAGAGGGGTGAGGAGGAGGAAAGAGAGGGGTGAGGAGGAGGAAAGAGAGGGATGAGGAGGAGGGAAGAGAGGGGTGAGGAGGAGGAAAGAGAGGGGTGAGGAGGAGGAAAGAGAGGGATGAGGAGGAGGAAAGAGAGGGATGAGAGAAGAGAAAATCGCAGAAGTTGGAGACTTTTATCTCCCTCACCAACTTCAAACATCAGCTATCTGAGCAGCTAACCGATTGCTGCAGCCGTACATAGTCCATCGGTAAATAGCCCACCCAATTTACCTACCTCATCCCCATACTGTACTTTTCTATTCTTTGCACACCAGTAACTCTATCTGCACATGACCATCTGATCATTTATCACTCCAGTGTTAATCTGCTAAATTGTAATTATCCGCCTACCTCCTCATGCATTTTGCACACAATGTATATAGACTCCCCTTTTTTTCTACTGTGTTATTGACTTGTTAATTGTTTACTCCATGTGTAACTCTGTGTTGTCTGTTCACTCTGCTATGCTTTATCTTGGTCCAGGTCGCAGTTGAAAATGAGAACTTGTTCTCAACTAGCCTACCTGGTTAAATAAAGGTGAAATAAAAAATAAAGAAATGAGAAGGAAGAAAGAAAGAGCTCCACGCTCCAAAGACAGATGGTTATACAGCATTGATGTAGTGAGGATCTAGGTGGCCCTGTCGGTCTACCAACCATAGACATTTGCAGTACAGACGACTCAGACAACCAATTACTGCATTTTTCCCCCCACTTTTTTTTCATCATTTTGTCTTTCTAAGCCCAGAATCCTGATTTATTTTTCTAATAGCCGAGATAAATGATGTACTCTGAACCCAATGTTCAACTGTGAAAAATACAGTTCAAATCTAAACTGTATGTGTTTTTATTAAGGTAATGGAGAACAAACAGCAGTTCATCAACAACGCCACTATTTAGAGCATGCAGTTTCTCTCATCATTAATGACTACTAACACATAGCTTACTAGAGTTGCCCTCCTCCATTTCTCTGGTCATTAATGACTACTAACACATAGCTGACTAGAGTTGCCCCCTCCGTTTCTCTCATCATTAATGACTACTAACACATAGCTGACTAGAGTTGCCCTCCTCCATTTCTCTGGTCATTAATGACTACTAACACATAGCTGACTAGAGTTGCCCCCCTCCATTTCTCTGGTCATTAATGACTACTGACAAATAGCTTACTAGAGTTGCCCTCCTCCATTTCTCTGGTCATTAATGACTACTAACACATAGCTGACTAGAGTTGCCCCCTCCATTTCTCAAGTCATTAATGACTACTAACAAATAGCTGACTAGAGTTGCCCCCCTCCATTTCTCAAGTCATTAATGACTACTAACACATAGCTGACTAGAGTTGCCCTCCTCCATTTCTCAAGTCATTAATGACTACTAACACATAGCTGACTAGAGTTGCCCTCCTCCATTTCTCAAGTCATTAATGACTACTAACACATAGCTGACTAGAGTTGCCCTCCTCCATTTCTCTGGTCATTAATGACTACTAACACATAGCTGACTAGTTGCCCCCCTCCATTTCTCTGGTCATTAATGACTACTAACACATAGCTGATTAGAGTTGCCCCCCTCCGTTTCTCAAGTCATTAATGACTACTAACACATAGCTGACTAGAGTTGCCCCCCTCCGTTTCTCTCATCATTAATGACTACTAACACATAGCTGACTAGAGTTGCCCTCCTCCATTTCTCTCATCATTAATGACTACTAACACATAGCTGACTAGAGTTGCCCTCCTCCATTTCTCTCATCATTAATGACTACTAACACATAGCTGACTAGAGTTGCCCTCCTCCATTTCTCTGGTCATTAATGACTACTAACACATAGCTGACTAGAGTTGCCCCCCTCCGTTTCTCTCATCATTAATGACTACTAACAAATAGCTGACTAGAGTTGCCCCCCTCCGTTTCTCTCATCATTAATGACTACTGACAAATAGCTGACTAGAGTTGCCCCCCTTCCGTTTCTCAAGTCATTAATGACTACTAACACATAGCTGACTAGAGTTGCCCCCCTCCGTTTCTCTCATCATTAATGACTACTAACACATAGCTGACTAGAGTTGCCCCCCTCCGTTTCTCTCATCATTAATGACTACTAACACATAGCTGACTAGAGTTGCCCCCCTCCATTTCTCTGGTCATTAATGACTACTGACAAATAGCTGACTAGAGTTGCTCTCTCCATTTCTCTGGTCATTAATGACTACTAACACATAGCTGACTAGAGTTGCCCCCCTCCATTTCTCTGGTCATTAATGACTACTGACAAATAGCTGATTATATCCACAAATCCGGGATGAGAAAGTAGGACTCTGCATCAACAAGTGTTGTAAGTAAAAAGCATTTCATGGTAATGTCTTCACCTGCTGTAGTCGACGTATGTGACAAATACAATTTCATTTGATTTTATGATTTTGAATGACAGATATTTTCAGAAAACTAAAAGTCAAACTGGCAGTTGTTACTTCCTCTGTCTACTTCCTCTGTCTACTTCCTCTGTCTATTTCCTCTGTCTACTTCCTCTGTCTACTTCCTCTGTCTACTTCCTCTGTCTACTTCCTCGTCAGGAAACAACTTAAAGCAAAGCAGCATCCAGACGCAGGGTAAACAATCATTAAAATGGGGAGTATTGCCCCTCATCCACAAACATAACACTGCTCAAACCAACACAGAAACACAGTCATTGGAGCTCGAAGGCTGCTGAGTGAAGGCATCACTTGAGTATTGCCCCTCATCCACAAACATAACACTGCTCAAACCAACACTTGCCACAGTCAGAAAATAAAAGGGATGTCTAACATTTAAAGTATTTATTCATTCATGAGGAGTAAAAATAAAAATATGTTTCACTACAAATGTGTCTATAAGTAGTAATAAAGTTACAAATAATATACTTAGTATTAAAATAGTTTGTAGTAATATAGTACTAGAAATATAGATGATAGTAATATAGTTAGTAGTAATATAGTTAGTAGTAATATAGTTAGTAGTAATATAGTTATAGTAATATAGTACTAGTAATATAGTACTAGAAATATAGATGGTAGTAATATAGTTAGTAGTAATATAGTTTGTAGTAATATAGTTATAGTAATATAGTACTAGTAATATAGTGACTAATAATATAGTTAGTAGTAATATAGTTAGTAGTAATATAGTTAGTAGTAATATAGTTAGTAGTAATATAGTTAGTAGTAATATAGTTAGTAGTAATATAGTAATAGTAATATAGTTAGTAGTAATATAGTTAGTAGTAATATAGCTGGTAGTAATATAGTTAGTAGTAATATAGTTAGTAGTAATATAGTTAGTAGTAATATAGTACTAGTAATATAGTTAGTAGTAATATAGTTAGTAGTAATATAGCTGGTAGTAATATAGTTAGTAGTAATATAGTTAGTAGTAATATAGTTAGTAGTAATATAGTACTAGTAATATACAGAGAGTGAGAGAGAGAGCGAGAGAGAGAGATGAGAGCGAGAGAGAGAGAGAGAGAGAGAGAGAGAGAGAGAGAGAGAGAGAGAGAGAGAGAGAGAGAGAGAGAGAGAGAGAGAGAGAGAGAGATATATATATATATATATATATATATATATAGAGAGAGAGAGAGAGAGAGAGAGAGAGAGAGAGAGAGAGCGAGAGAGAGCGAGAGAGAGAGAGAGAGAGAGAGAGAGAGAGAGAGAGAGAGAGAGAGAGAGAGAGAGAGAGAGAGAGAGAGAGAGAGAGAGAGAGATATATATATATATATATATATATATATATATATATAGAGAGAGAGAGAGAGAGAGAGAGAGAGAGGGGGAGAGAGAGAGAGATATATATATATATATATATAGAGAGAGAGAGAGAGAGAGAGAGAGAGAGAGAGATATAGAGTGAGAGAGAGAGAGAGAGGGACATGTACTAGTCTGTGGCGACCTAAATGCCAGAACCGGACAAGAACCTGACACCCTCAGCACACAGGGAGACAAACATCTGTCTGGAGGTGACAGCATCCCCTCCCACATATGCCCCCCTAGGCACAACTATGACAACATAACCAACAAAAACGGGTCACAACTCCTGCAGCTCTGTCGCACGCTGGGTATGTACATAGTCAACGGTAGGCTTCGAGGCGACTCCTATGGTAGGTACACCTATAGCTCATCTCTTGGCAGTAGTACTGTAGACTACTTTATCACTGACCTCAACCCAGAATCTCTCAGAGCGTTCACAGTCAGCCCACTGACACCCCTATCAGACCACAGCAAAATCACAGTCTACTTAAACAGAGCAATACTCAATCATGAGGCATCAAAGCCAAAGGAACTGAGTAACATTAAGAAATGCTATAGATGGAAGGAATGCAGTTTGGAAACCTACCAAAAAACAATTAGGCAACAACAAATTCAATCCCTTTTAGACAATTTCCTGGGTAAAACGTTCCACTGTAATAGTGAAGGTGTAAACTTGGCAGTAGAAAATCTTAACAGTATATTTGACCTCTCAGCTTCCCTATCAAATCTAAAAATCTCAAATAGAAAACCGAAGAAAACTAACAATAATGACAAATGGTTTGATGAAGAATGCAAAAATCTAAGAAAGAAATTGAGAAACCTGTCCAACCAAAAACATAGAGACCCGGAAAACCTGAGTCTACGCCTTCACTATGGTGAATCACTAAAACAATACAGAAATACACTACGGAAAAAGAAGGAACAGCATGTCAGAAATCAGCTCAATGCAATTGAAGAAACCATAGACTCTAACCACTTCTGGGAAAATTGGAAAACACTAAACAAACAACAACACGAAGAATTATCTATCCAAAATGGAGATGTATGAGTAAACCACTTCTCCAATCTTTTTGGTTCTATAACAAAGAACAAAGAGCAAAAATATATACATGATCAAATACAGATCTTAGAATCAACTATTAAAGACTACCAGAACCCACTGGATTCTCCAATTACATTGAATGAGTTACAGGACAAAATAAAAACCCTTCAACCCAAAAAGGCCTGTGGTGTCGATGGTATCCTCAATGAAATGATCAAATATACAGACAACAAATTCCAATTGGCTATACTAAAACTCTTTAACATCATACTTAGCTCTGGCATCTTCCCCAATATTTGGAACCAAGGACTGATCACCCCAATCCACAAAAGTGGAGACAAATTTGACCCCAATAACTACCGTGGAATATGTGTCAACAGTAACCTTGGGAAAATCCTCTGCATTATTATTAACAGCAGACTCGTACATTTCCTCAATGAAAACAATGTACTGAGCAAATGTCAAATTGGCTTTTTACCAAATTACCGTACAACAGACCATGTATTCACCCTGCACACCTAATTGACAACCAAACAAACCAAAACAAAGGCAAAGTCTTCTCATGCTTTGTTGATTTCAAAAAAGCCTTCGACTCAATCTGGCATGAGGGTCTGCTATACAAACTGATGGAAAGTGGTGTTGGGGGTAAAACATACGACATTATAAAATCCATGTACACAAACAACAAGTGTGCGGTTAAAATTGGCAAAAACACACACATTTCTTCACACAGGGTCGTGGGGTTAGACAGGGATGCAGCTTAAGCCCCACCCTCTTCAACATATATATCAACGAATTGGCGCGGGCACTAGAAAAGTCTGCAGCACCCGGCCTCCTCCTGCTAGAATCCGAAGTCAAATGTCTGCTGTTTGCTGATGATCTGGTGCTTCTGTCACCAACCAAGGAGGGCCTACAGCAGCACCTAGATCTTATGCACAGATTCTTTCAGACCTGGGCCCTGACAGTAAATCTCAGTAAGACCAAAATAATGGTGTTCCAAAAAAGGTCCAGTCACCAGGA
>NC_088406.1:4781250-4856579 GCF_034236695.1 Oncorhynchus nerka
TGTTAAGGATGGGGGAGATGGTGTTAAGGATGGGGAGAGATGGTGTTAGGATGGGGAGAGATGGTGTTAAGGATGGGGGAGAGATGGTGTTAAGGATGGGGAGAGATGGTGTTTGTTAAGGATGGGGAGAGATAGTGTTTGTTAAGGATGGGGAGAGATGGTGTTAAGGATGGGGGAGAGATGGTGTTAAGGATGGGGGAGAGATGGTGTTAAGGATGGGGAGAGATGGTGTTTGTTAAGGATGGGGAGAGATGGTGTTAAGGATGGGGGAGATGGTGTTAAGATGGGGAGAGATGGTGTTTGTTAAGGATGGGGGAGATGGTGTTTGTTAAGGATGGTGGAGAGATGGTGTTTGTTAAGGATGTGGGAGAGATGGTGTTAAGGATGGGGGAGAGATGGTGTTTGTTAAGGATGGGGAGAGATGGTGTTAATGGATGGGGGGAGAGATGGTGTTAAGGATGGGGAGAGATGGTGTTAAGGATGGGGAGAGATGGTGTTAAGGATGGGGAGAGATGGTGTTAAGGATGGGGAGAGATGGTGTTTGTTAAGGATGGGGGAGAGATGGAGTTTGTTAAGGATGGGGAGAGAGATGGGGAGAGATGTTAAGGATGGGGATGAGTTTGTTAGATGGTGATGGGGAGAGATGGTGTTTGTTAAGGATGGGGGGAGAGATGGTGTTTGTTAAGGATGGGGGAGAGATGGTGTTTGTTAAGGATGGGGGAGAGATGGTGTTTGTTAAGGATGGGGGAGAGATGGTGTTAAGGATGGGGGAGAGATGGTGTTAAGGATGGGGGAGAGATGGTGTTTGTTAAGGATGGGGAGAGATGGTGTTTGTTAAGGATGGGGGAGAGATGGTGTTTGTTAAGGATGGGGGAGAGATGGTGTTTGGGATGGGGGAGAGATGGTGTTTGTTAAGGATGGGGGAGAGATGGTGTTTGTTAAGGATGGGGGAGAGATGGTGTTTGTTAAGGATGGGGAGAGATGGTGTTAAGGATGGGGGTGTTAGAGATGGTGTTAAGGATGGGGAGAGATGGTGTTTGTTAATGGGGGAGATGGTGTTTGTTAGGATGATGGTGTTTGTTAAGGATGGGGGAGAGATGGTGTTTGTTAAGGATGGGGAGAGATGGTGTTAAGGATGGGGAGAGATGGTGTTTGGATGGGGGAGAGATGGTGTTTGTTAAGGATGGGGAGAGATGGTGTTAAGGATGGGGAGAGATGGTGTTAAGGATGGGGAGAGATGGTGTTTGTTAAGGATGGGGAGAGATGGTGTTAAGGATGGGGAGAGATGGTGTTAAGGATGGGGGATGGTGTTAAGGATGGGGGAGAGATGGTGTTTGTTAAGGATGGGGAGAGATGGTTTTGTTAAGGATGGGGAGAGATGGTGTTTGTTAAGGATGGGGAGAGATGGTGTTTGTTAAGGATGGGGGAGAGATGGTGTTTGTTAAGGATGGGGAGAGATGGTGTTTGTTAAGGATGGGGGAGAGATGGTGTTTGTTAAGGATGGGGGAGAGATGGTGTTTGTTAAGGATGGGGGAGAGATGGTGTTTGTTAGGATGGGGGAGATGGTGTTTGTTAAGGATGGGGAGAGATGGTGTTTGTTAATGGATGGGGAGAGATGGTGTTTGGATGGGGGAGAGATGGTTTTGTTAAGGATGATGGGATGGGGGATGGAGATGGTGTTTGTTAAGGATGGGGAGAGATGGTGTTTAAGGATGGGGAGAGATGGTGTTTGGTTAAGGAATGGGGGAGAGATGGTGTTTGTTAGGATGGGGGAGAGATGGTGTTTGTTAAGGATGGGGGAGAGATGGTGTTTGTGTTAAGGATGGGGAGAGATGGTGTTAAGGATGGGGGAGAGGGTGTTAAGGATGGGGGAGAGATGGTGTTTGTTAGGATGGGGGAGAGATGGTGGGATGGGGAGAGATGGTGTTAAGGATGGGGGAGATGATGGTGTTAAGGATGATGGTGTTTGTTAAGATGGGTTTGTTAAGGATGGGGAGAGATGGTGTTTGTTAAGGATGGGGAGAGATGGTGTTTGTTAAGGATGGGGATGGTGTTTATTAAGATGGTGTTGTTTGTTAAGGATGGGGAGAGATGGTGTTTGTTAAGGATGGGGAGAGATGGTGTTAAGGATGGGGGAGAGATGGTGTTGTGGGGAGAGATGGTGTTAAGGATGGGGGAGAGATGGTGTTTGGATGGATGGGGAGATGGTGTTGTTAAGGATGGGGGAGAGATGGTGTTTGTTAAGGATGGGGGAGAGATGGTGTTTGTTAAGGATGGGGGAGAGATGGTGTTTGTTAGGATGGGGGAGAGATGGTGTTTGTTAAGGATGGGGGAGAGATGGTGTTTGTTAAGGATGGGGAGAGATGGTGTTTGTTAAGGATGGGGAGAGATGGTGTTTGTTAAGGATGGGGGAGAGATGGTGTTTTAAGGGATGGGGGAGAGATGGTGTTTGTTAAGGATGGGGAGAGATGGTGTTTGGATGGGGGAGAGATGGTGTTTGTTAAGGATGGGGAGAGATGGTGTTTGTTAAGGATGGGGAGAGATGGTGTTAAGGATGGGGAGAGATGGTGTTAAGGATGGGGGGGAGAGATGGTGTTTGTTAAGGATGGGGGAGAGATGGTGTTTTGTTAAGGATGGGGGAGAGATGGTGTTTGTTAAGGATGGGGAGAGATGGTGTTTGTTAAGGATGGGGGAGAGATGGTGTTTGTTAAGGATGGGGAGAGATGTTTGTTAAGGATGGGGAGAGATGGTGTTAAGGATGGGGGATGGTGTTTGTTAGATGGTGAGAGATGGTGTTTATTGATGGGGGGAGAGATGGTGTTAAGGATGGGGGAGAGATGGTGTTTGGGGGAGAGATAAGGATGGGGAGAGATGGTGTTTGTTAAGGATGGGGAGAGATGGTGTTTGTTAAGGATGGGGAGAGATATGGTGTTAAGGATGGGGGAGATGATGGGAGAGATGTTTTGTTAAGGATGGGGGAGAGATGGTGTTTGTTAAGGATGGGGGAGAGATGGTGTTTGTTAAGGATGGGGAGAGATGGTGTTTGTTAAGGATGGGGGAGAGATGGTGTTTAAGGATGGGGAGAGATGGTGTTTGTTAAGGATGGGGGAGAGATGGTGTTTGGAGAGATTGTTTGTTAGGATGGGGGAGATGATGGTGTTTTGTTAAGGATGGGGGAGAGATGGTGTTTTGTTAAGGATGGGGGAGAGATGGTGTTTTGTTAAGGATGGGGGAGAGATGGTGTTTGTTAAGGATGGGGAGAGATGGTGTTAAGGATGGGGGAGAGATGGTGTTAAGGATGGGGGAGAGATGGTGTTTGTTAAGGATGGGGGAGAGATGGTGTTTGTTAAGGATGGGGAGAGATGGTGTTTGTTAAGGATGGGGGAGAGATGGTGTTTATTAGGATGGGGGAGAGATGGTGTTTGTTAAGGATGGGGAGAGATGGTGTTTGTTAAGGATGGGGGAGAGATGGTGTTTGTTAAGGATGGGGAGAGATGGTGTTAATGGGGGAGAGATGGTGTTAAGGATGGGGGAGAGATGGTGTTTGTTGAGGATGGGGGAGAGATGGTGTTAAGGATGGGGGGGAGAGATGGTGTTTGTTAAGGATGGGGGAGAGATGGTGTTAAGGATGGGGAGAGATGGTGTTTGTTAAGGATGGATGGGAGAGATGGTGTTTGTTAAGGATGGGGAGAGATGGTGTTTGTTAAGGATGGGGGGAGAGATGGTGTTTGTTAAGGATGGGGGAGAGATGGTGTTAAGGATGGGGTTAAGGATGAGATGGTGTTTGTTAAGGATGGGGGAGAGATGGTGTTAAGGATGGGAGAGATGGTGTTAAGGATGGGGGAGAGATGGTGTTTGTAAGGATGGGGGAGAGATGGTGTTAAGGATGGGGAGAGATGGTGTTAAGGATGGGGAGAGATGGTGTTTGTTAAGGATGGGGAGAGATGGTGTTTGTTAAGGATGGGGGAGAGATGGTGTTAAGGATGGGGGAGAGATGGTGTTAAGGATGGGGTGAGATGGTGTTAGATGGTGTTTGTTAAGGATGGGGGAGAGATGGTGTTTGTTAAGGATGGGGGAGAGATGGTTTGTTAAGGATGGGGAGAGATGGTGTTAAGGATGGGGAGAGATGGTGTTTGTTAAGGATGGGGGAGAGATGGTGTTTGTTAAGGATGGGATGGGGAGAGATGGTGTTTAAGGATGGGGGAGAGATGGTGTTTGTTAAGGATGGGGGAGAGATGGTGTTAAGGATGGGGAGAGATGGTGTTTGTTAAGGATGGGGAGAGATGGTGTTAAGGATGGGGGAGAGATGGTGTTAAGGATGGGGAGAGATGGTGTTAAGGATGGGGAGAGATGGTGTTTGTTAAGGATGGGGGAGAGATGGTGTTAAGGATGGGGGAGAGATGGTGTTTGTTAAGGATGGGGGAGAGATGGTGTTTGTTAAGGATGGGGGAGAGATGGTGTTAAGGATGGGGAGAGATGGTGTTTGTTAAGGATGGGGGAGAGATGGTGTTTGTTAAGGATGGGGGAGAGATGGTGTTTGTTAAGGATGGGGGAGAGATGGTGTTTGTTAAGGATGGGGAGAGATGGTGTTAAGGATGGGGGAGAGATGGTGTTAAGGATGGGGGAGAGATGGTGTTTGTTAAGGATGGGGTGTTTGTTAGAGATGGTGTTTGTTAAGGATGGGGAGAGATGGTGTTTGTTAAGGATGGGGGAGAGATGGTGTTAAGGATGGGGAGAGATGGTGTTTGTTAAGGATGGGGAGAGATGGTGTTAAGGATGGGGGAGAGATGGTGTTTGTTAAGGATGGGGAGAGATGGTGTTAAGGATGGGGGAGAGATGGTGTTAAGGATGGGGGAGAGATGGTGTTTGTTAAGGATGGGGGAGAGATGGTGTTTGTTAGGATGATGGGGGAGAGATGGTGTTTGTTAAGGATGGGGAGAGATGGTGTTTGTTAAGGATGGGGGAGAGATGGTGTTTGTTAAGGATGGTGTTTATTAAGGATGGGGGAGATGGTGTTAAGGATGGGGGAGAGATGGTGTTAAGGATGGGGAGAGATGGTGTTAAGGATGGGGAGAGATGGTGTTTGTTAAGGATGGGGGAGAGATGGTGTTTATTAGGATGGGGAGAGATGGTGTTAAGGATGGGGGAGAGATGGTGTTTGGATGGGGGAGAGATGGTGTTTGTTAAGGATGGGGAGAGATGGTGTTTGTTAAGGATGGGGAGAGATGGTGTTTGTTAAGGATGGGGAGAGATGGTGTTTGTTAAGGATGGGGGAGAGATGGTGTTTGTTAAGGATGGGGAGAGATGGTGTTTGTTAAGGATGGGGGAGAGATGGTGTTTGTTAAGGATGGGGAGATGGTGTTAGATGGTGTTTTTGTTAAGTTAAGGATGGGGAGAGATGGTGTTAAGGATGGGGGAGAGATGGTGTTTGTTAAGGATGGGGGAGAGATGGTGTTAAGGATGGGGAGAGATGGTGTTTGTTAAGGATGGGGGAGAGATGGTGTTAAGGATGGGGGAGAGATGGTGTTAAGGATGGGGAGAGGTGTTTATTAGATGGGGGAGATGGTGTTTGTTAAGGATGGGGAGATGGTGTTAAGGATGGGGGAGAGATGGTGTTTGTTAAGGATGGGGGAGAGATGGTGTTTGTTAAGGATGGGGAGAGATGGTGTTTGTTAAGGATGGGGGAGAGATGGTGTTTGTTAAGGATGGGGGAGAGATGGTGTTTGTTAAGGATGGGGAGAGATGGTGTTTGTTAAGGATGGGGGATGGGGAGATGGTGTTTGTTAAGGATGGGGAGAGATGGTGTTTGTTAAGGATGGGGAGAGATGGTGTTTGTTAAGGATGGGGGAGAGATGGTGTTAGGATGGGGGAGAGATGGTGTTTGGATGGGGGAGAGATGGTGTTTGGGGGAGAGATGGTGTTTGTTAAGGATGGGAGAGATGGTGGGGGAGAGATGGTGTTATGGGGGAGAGATGGGGGGAGAGATGGTGTTAAGGATGGGGGAGAGATGGTGTTAAGGATGGGGGTTTAGAGATGGTGTTTGTTAAGGATGGGGGAGAGATGGTGTTAAGGATGGGGGAGAGATGGTGTTAAGGATGGGGGAGAGATGGTGTTTGTTAAGGATGGGGAGAGATGGTGTTTGTTAAGGATGGGGAGAGATGGTGTTTGTTAAGGATGGGGAGAGATGGTGTTAAGGATGGGGGAGAGATGGTGTTTGTTAAGGATGGGGGAGAGATGGTGTTAAGGATGGGGGAGAGATGGTGTTAAGGATGGGGAGAGATGGTGTTAAGGATGGGGGAGAGATGGTGTTAAGGATGGGGAGAGATGGTGTTTGTTAAGGATGGGGGAGAGATGGTGTTTGTTAAGGATGGGGGAGAGATGGTGTTTGTTAAGGATGGGGGAGAGATTGTTAAGGATGGGGGAGAGATGGTGTTAAGGATGGGGGGGAGAGATGGTGTTTGTTAAGGATGGGGGAGAGATGGTGTTTAAGGATGGGGAGAGATGGTGTTAAGGATGGGGAGAGATGGTGTTTGTTAAGGATGGGGGAGAGATGGTGTTTGTTAAGGATGGGGGAGAGATGGTGTTTGTTAAGGATGGGGGAGAGATGGTGTTTGTTAAGGATGGGGAGAGATGGTGTTTGTTAAGGATGGGGGAGAGATGGTGTTAAGGATGGGGGAGAGATGGTGTTAAGGATGGGGGAGAGAGATGGTGTTAAGGATGGGGGAGAGATGGTGTTAAGGATGGGGAGAGATGGTGTTTGTTAAGGATGGGGGAGAGATGGTGTTTGTTAAGGATGGGGGAGAGATGGTGTTTGGGGGAGAGATTAAGGATGGGGGAGAGATGATGGGGGGAGAGATGGTGTTAAGGATGGGGGAGAGATGGTGTTTGTTAAGGATGGGGAGAGATGGTGTTTGTTAAGGATGGGGAGAGATGGTGTTTGTTAAGGATGGGGGAGAGATGGTGTTTGTTAAGGATGGGGAGAGAGATGGTGTTTGTTAAGGATGGGGGAGAGATGGTGTTAAGGATGGGGGAGAGATGGTGTTTGTTAAGGATGGGGAGAGATGGTGTTATGGGGGAGAGATGGTGTTAAGGATGGGGGAGAGATGGTGTTTGTTAAGGATGGGGGAGAGATGGTGTTAAGGATGGGGGAGAGATGGTGTTAAGTTATGATGGGGAGAGATGGTGTTAAGGATGGGGGAGATGGTGTTAAGGATGGGGGAGAGATGGTGTTTGTTAGGATGGGGGAGAGATGGTGTTTATTAGGATGGGGAGAGAGATGGTGTTTGTTAAGGATGGGGGAGAGATGGTGTTTGTTAAGGATGGGGAGAGATGGTGTTTGTTAATGGGGAGAGATGATGGGGGGGGAGAGATGGTGTTAAGGATGGGGGTGTTAGAGATGGTGTTAAGGATGGGGAGAGATGGTGTTAAGGATGGGGAGAGATGGTGTTAAGGATGGGGAGAGATGGTGTTAAGGATGGGGAGAGATGGTGTTTGTTAAGGATGGGGAGAGATGGTGTTAAGGATGGGGGAGAGATGGTGTTTTTAAGGATGGGGGAGAGATGGATGTTTGTTAAGGATGGGGGAGAGATGGTGTTTGTTAAGGATGGGGGAGAGATGGTGTTTGTTAAGGATGGGGAGAGATGGTGTTAAGGATGGGGAGAGATGGTGTTAAGGATGGGGGAGAGATGGTGTTAAGGATGGGGGAGAGATGGTGTTTGTTAAGGATGGGGGAGAGATGGTGTTAAGGATGGGGGAGAGATGGTGTTAAGGATGGGGGAGAGATGGTGTTAAGGATGGGGGAGAGATGGTGTTAAGGATGGGGATAGAGATGGTGTTAGGGGGGGGAGATGGTGTTTGTTAAGGATGGGGGAGAGATGGTGTTAAGGATGGGGGAGAGATGGTGTTTGTTAAGGATGGGGGAGAGATGGTGTTAAGGATGGGGAGAGATGGTGTTAAGGATGGGAGAGAGATGGTGTTAAGGATGGGGAGAGATGGTGTTTGTTAAGGATGGGGGAGAGATGGTGTTAAGGATGGGGAGAGATGGTGTTAGAGGATGGGGTTTGTTAAGGAGAGATGGTGTTAAGGATGGGGGAGAGATGGTGTTAAGGATGGGGAGAGATGGTGTTAAGGATGGGGGAGAGATGGTGTTTGTTAAGGATGGGGAGAGATAGTGTTTGTTAAGGATGGGGTTAGAGATGGTGTTTATTAGAGATGGTGTTAGGATGGGGAGAGATGGTGTTAAGGATGGGGGAGAGATGGTGTTTGTTAAGGATGGGGGAGAGATGGTGTTTGTTAAGGATGGGGGAGGATGGTGTTTAGGGGATGGTGTTGGTGTTAAGGATGGGGGAGAGATGGTGTTTGTTAAGGATGGGGAGATGGGAGAGATGGTGTTTAAGGATGGGGAGAGATGGTGTTAAGGATGGGGGAGAGATGGTGATTGTTAAGGATGGGGAGAGATGGTGTTTGTTAAGGATGGGGGAGAGATGGTGTTAAGGATGGGGAGAGATGGTGTTAAGGATGGGGGAGAGATGGTGTTTAAGGATGGGGGATGGGGGATGGGGGAGAGATGGTGTTAGATGGGGGAGAGATGGTGTTTGTTAAGGATGGGGGAGAGATGGTGTTTGTTAAGGATGGGGAGAGATGGTGTTTGTTAAGGATGGGGAGAGATGGTGTTTGTTAAGGATGGGGAGAGATGGTGTTTGTTAAGGATGGGGGAGAGATGGTGTTTGTTAAGGATGGGGGAGAGATGGTGTTAAGGATGGGGGAGAGATGGTGTTTGTTAAGGATGGGGGGAGAGATGGTGTTTGTTAAGGATGGGGAGAGATGGTGTTAAGGATGGGGGAGAGATGGTGTTAAGGATGGGGGAGAGATGGTGTTAAGGATGGGGGAGAGATGGTGTTTGTTAAGGATGGGGAGAGATGGTGTTTGTTAAGGATGGGGAGAGATGGTGTTTGTTAAGGATGGGGGAGAGATGGTGTTAAGGATGGATGGGAGAGATGGTGTTTGTTAAGGATGGGGGAGAGATGGTGTTTGGGGAGAGATGGTGTTTGTTAAGGATGGGGAGAGATGGTGTTAAGGATGGGGAGAGATGGTGTTTGTTAAGGATGGGGGAGAGATGGTGTTTGTTAAGGATGGGGGAGAGATGGTGTTTGTTAAGGATGGGGGATGGGGAGATGGTGTTTGTTAGATGGGGGAGAGATGGTGTTATGGGGAAGGATGGGGGAGAGATGGTGTTTGTTAAGGATGGGGGAGAGATGGTGTTTTGTTAAGGATGGGGGAGATGGTGTTTGTTAAGGATGGGGGAGAGATGGTGTGTTAAGGATGGGGAGAGATGGTGTTTGTTAAGGATGGGGAGAGATGGTGTTTGTTAAGGATGGGGAGAGATGGTGTTAAGGATGGGGGAGAGATGTTAAGGATGGGGGAGAGATGGTGTTTGGGGGAGAGATTAAGGATGGGGAGAGATGGGGATGGGGGAGATGGTGTTAAGGATGGGGGAGATGGTTTGTTAAGGATGGGGGAGAGATGGTGTTAAGGATGGGGAGAGATGGTGTTAAGGATGGGGAGAGATGGTGTTTGGGGAGAGATTAATGGATGGTGTTAAGGATGAGAGATGGTGTTTGTTAAGGATGGGGGATGGGGAGATGGTGTTTGTTAAGGATGGGGAGAGATGGTGTTTGTTAGGATGGGGAGAGATGGTGTTTGTTAAGGATGGGGGAGAGATGGTGTTTGTTAAGGATGGGGAGAGATGGTGTTTGTTAAGGATGGGGAGAGATGGTGTTTGTTAAGGATGGGGAGAGATGGTGTTTGTTAAGGATGGGGAGAGATGGTGTTTGTTAAGGATGGGGAGAGATGGTGTTTGTTAAGGATGGGGGAGAGATGGTGTTAAGGATGGGGGAGAGATGGTGTTTGTTAGGATGGGGGGGAGAGATGGTGTTTGTTAAGGATGGGGGAGAGATGGGGGATGGGGGAGATGGTGTTTGTTAAGGATGGGGGAGAGATGGTGTTAAGGATGGGGAGAGATGGTGTTTGTTAAGGATGGGGATGGGGGAGAGATGGTGTTAAGGATGGGGGAGAGATGGTGTTTGTTAAGGATGGGGGAGAGATGGTGTTTGTTAGGATGGGGAGAGATGGTGTTAAGGATGGGGGAGAGATGGTGTTTGTTAAGGATGGGGGAGAGATGGTGTTAAGGATGGGATGGGTTTGTTAAGGATGAGATGGTGTTTGTTAAGGATGGGGAGAGATGGTGTTAAGGGGGATGGGGATGGGAGAGATGGTGTTTGTTAAGGATGGGGAGAGATGGTGTTAAGGATGGGATGGAGAGATGGTGTTAAGGATGGGGGAGAGATGGTGTTAAGGATGGGGGAGAGATGGTGTTAAGGATGGATGGGGAGAGATGGTGTTTGTTAAGGATGGGGAGAGATGGTGTTAAGGATGGGGAGAGATGGTGTTTGTTAAGGATGGGGGAGAGATGGTGTTTGGGGAGAGATTAAGGATGGGGGAGAGATGGTGTTTGTTAAGGATGGGGGAGAGATGGTGTTAAGGATGGGGGAGAGATGGTGTTTATTAAGGATGGGGAGAGATGGTGTTTGTTAAGGATGGGGGAGAGATGGTGTTAAGGATGGGGAGAGATGGTGTTAAGGATGGGGGAGAGATGGTGTTTGGGGAGAGATGGTAAGGATGGGGGAGAGATGGTGTTAAGGATGGGGGGATGGGGGAGAGATGGTGTTAAGGATGGGGGAGAGATGGTGTTTGTTAAGGATGGGGGAGAGATGGTGTTTGTTAAGGATGGGGAGAGATGGTGTTTTTGTTAAGGATGGGGAGAGATGGTGTTTAAGGGAGATGGGGGAGAGATGGTGTTATGGGAGAGATGGTGGGGAGAGATGGATGGGGGAGAGATGGTGTTAAGGATGGGGAGAGATGGTGTTAAGGATGGGGGAGAGATGGTGGTGTTAAGGATGGGGAGAGATGGTGTTTGTTAAGGATGGGGGAGAGATGATGGTGTTTGTTAGGATGGGGGAGAGATGGTGTTTGTTAAGGATGGGGGAGAGATGGTGTTAAGGATGGGGAGAGATGGTGTTTGTTAAGGATGGGGATGAGAGATGGTTTGTTAAGGATGGGGGAGAGATGGTGTTTGTTAAGGATGGGGGAGAGATGGTGTTAAGGATGGGGAGAGATGGTGTTTGTTAAGGATGGGGGAGAGATGGTGTTTGTTAAGGATGGGGGAGATGGTGTTAAGGATGGGGAGAGATGGTGTTAAGGATGGGGGAGAGATGGTGTTAAGGATGGGGAGAGATGGTGTTTGTTAAGGATGGGGAGAGATGGTGTTTAAGGATGGGGGAGAGATGGTGTTTGTTAAGGATGGGGAGAGATGGTGTTTGTTAAGGATGGGGAGAGATGGTGTTTGTTAAGGATGGGGGAGAGATGGTGTTTGTTAAGGATGGGGGAGAGATGGTGTTTGTTAAGGATGGGGGAGAGATGGTGTTAAGGATGGGGGAGATGGTGTTATGGTGTTAAGGATGGGGGATGGGGGAGAGATGGTGTTAAGGATGGGGGAGAGATGGTGTTTGTTAAGGATGGGGAGAGATGGTGTTTGGGATGGGGAGAGATGGTGTTTGTTATGGGGGATGGGATGGGGGAGAGATGGTGTTTGTTAAGGATGGGGAGAGATGGTGTTTGTTAAGGATGGGGAGAGATGGTGTTTGTTAAGGATGGGGAGAGATGGTGTTAAGGATGGGGGAGAGATGGTGTTTAAGGATGGGGGAGAGATGGTGTTAAGGATGGGGAGAGATGGTGTTTGTTAAGGATGGGGAGAGATGGTGTTTGTTAAGGATGGGGGAGAGATGGATGTTTTGTTAAGGATGGGGGAGAGATGGTGTTAAGGATGGGGGAGAGATGGTGTTAAGGATGGGGGAGAGATGGTGTTTGTTAAGGATGGGGGAGAGATGGTGTTTGTTAAGGATGGGGAGAGATGATGGGGGAGAGATGGTGTTAAGGATGGGGGAGAGATGGTGTTTGTTAAGGATGGGGAGAGAGATGGTGTTTTTGTTAGAGATTAAGGATGGGGGAGATGATGGTGTTTGTTAAGGATGGGGGAGAGATGGTGTTATGGGGAGGATGGGGAGGAGATGGTGTTAAGGATGGGGGAGAGATGGTGTTTGTTAAGGATGGGGAGAGATGGTGTTTGTTAAGGATGGGGAGAGATGGTGTTTGTTAAGGATGGGGGAGAGATGGTGTTTGTTAAGGATGGGGGAGGATGGTGTTAAGGATGGGGAGAGATGGTGTTAAGGATGGGGGAGAGATGGTGTTAAGGATGGGGAGAGATGGTGGTTTGTTAAGGATGGGGGAGAGATGGTGTTTGTTAAGGATGGGGGGGGAGAGATGGTGTTTGTTAAGGATGGGGAGAGATGGTGTTAAGGATGGGGAGAGATGGTGTTAAGGATGGGGGAGAGATGGTGTTTGTTAAGGATGGGGAGAGATGGTGTTTGTTAAGGATGGGGAGAGATGGTGTTTGTTAAGGATGGGGGAGAGATGGTGTTTGTTAAGGATGGGGAGGATGGTGTTAGGATGGGATGGTGTTTGTTAAGGATGGGGGAGAGATGGTGTTTGTTAAGGATGGGGGAGAGATGGTGTTAAGGATGGGGGAGAGATGGTGTTAAGGATGGGGGGATGGGGGAGAGATGGTGTTTGTTAAGGATGGGGGAGAGATGGTGTTTGTTAAGGATGGGGAGAGATGGTGTTTAAGGATGGGGGGAGAGATGGTGTTTAAGGATGGGGGAGAGATGGTGTTAAGGATGGGGGAGAGATGGTGTTTGTTAAGGATGGGGGAGAGATGGTGGTTGTTAAGGATGGGGGAGAGATGGTGTTTGTTAAGGATGGGGGAGAGATGGTGTTAAGGATGGGGGAGAGATGGTGTTTGTTAAGGATGGGGGAGAGATGGTGTTAAGGATGGGGGAGAGATGGTGTTAAGGATGGTTTGTTAGGGGGAGAGATGGTGTTAAGGATGGGGGAGAGATGGTGTTAAGGATGGGGGAGAGATGGTGTTTGTTAAGGATGGGGAGAGATGGTGTTAAGGATGGGGAGAGATGGTGTTTGTTAAGGATGGGGGAGAGATGGTGTTTAAGGATGGGGGAGAGATGGTGTTAAGGATGGGGAGAGATGGTAAGGATGGGGAGAGATGGTGTTTGTTAAGGATGGGGGAGAGATGGTGTTTTGTTAGGATGGGGAGAGATGGTGTTAAGGATGGGGGAGAGATGGTGTTAAGGATGGGGGAGAGATGGTGTTTGTTAAGGATGGGGGAGAGATGGTGTTTAAGGATGGGGGAGAGATGGTGTTAAGGATGGGGAGAGATGGTGTTTGTTAAGGATGGGGAGATGGTGTTAAGGATGGGGAGAGATGGTGTTTGTTAAGGATGGGGGAGAGATGGTGTTTGTGGGGGATGTTAAGGATGGGGAGAGATGGTGTTAAGGATGGGGGGAGAGATGGTGTTTGTTAAGGATGGGGAGAGATATGGTGTTGGTGTTAAGGATGGGGGAGAGATGGTGTTTGTTAAGGATGGGGGAGAGATGGTGTTTGTTAGGATGGGGGAGAGATGGTGTTTGTTAGGATGGGGGAGAGATGGTGTTTGTTAGGATGGGGGAGAGATGGTGTTTGTTAGGATGGGGGAGAGATGGTGTTAAGGATGGGGGATGAGATGGTGTTTGTTAAGGATGGGGGAGAGATGGTGTTTGTTAAGGATGGGGGAGAGATGGTGTTTGGGGGAGGAGAGATGGTGTTTGTTAGGATGGGGAGAGATGGTGTTTGTTAAGGATGGGGGAGAGATGGTGTTTGTTAAGGATGGGGGAGAGATGGTGTTTGTTAAGGATGGGGAGAGATGGTGTTTGTTAAGGATGGGGGAGAGATGGTGTTAAGGATGGGGAGAGATGGTGTTTGTTAAGGATGGGGAGAGATGGTGTTTATTAGGATGGGGGAGAGATGGTGTTTGTTAAGGATGGGGAGAGATGGTGTTAAGGATGGGGGAGAGATGGTGTTTGTTAAGGATGGGGATGGTGTTAAGGATGGGGAGAGATGGTGTTAAGGATGGGGAGAGATGGTGTTAAGGATGGGGAGAGATGGTGTTTGTTAAGGGGGATGGTGTTAGAGAGATGGTGTTAAGGATGGGGAGAGATGGTGTTTGTTAAGGATGGGAGAGAGATGGTGTTTGTTAAGGATGGGGAGAGATGGTGTTTGTTAAGGATGGGGAGAGATGGTGTTAAGGATGGGGGAGAGATGGTGTTAAGGATGGGGGAGAGATGGTGTTAAGGATGGGGAGAGATGGTGTTTGTTAAGGATGGGGGAGAGATGGTAAGTGTTAAGGATGGGGAGAGATGGTGTTTGTTAAGGATGGGGAGAGATGGTGTTTAAGGATAAGGATGGGGGAGAGATGGTGTTAAGGATGGGGGAGAGATGGTGTTAAGGATGGGGGAGAGATGGTGTTTGTTAAGGATGGGGAGAGATGGTGTTAAGGATGGGGGAGAGATGGTGTTTGTTAAGGATGGGGGAGAGATGGTGTTTGTTAAGGATGGGGGAGAGATGGTGTTTGTTAAGGATGGGGGAGAGATGGTGTTAAGGATGGGGAGAGATGGTGTTAAGGATGGGGGAGAGATGGTGTTTGTTGTTTGTTAGGATGGGGAGAGATGGTGTTGTTATGGGAGAGATGTTAAGGATGGGGAGAGATGGTGTTTGTTAAGGATGGGGATGGTGTTTGTTAGATGGTGTTTAAGGATGGGGAGAGATGGTGTTAAGGATGGGAAGGATGGGGGAGAGATGGTGTTTGTTAAGGATGATGGGGGAGATGAGAGATGGTGTTTGTTAAGGATGGGGAGAGATGGTGTTTGTTAAGGATGGGGGAGAGATGGTGTTTGTTAAGGATGGGGGAGAGATGGTGTTAAGGATGGGGAGAGATGGTGTTTGTTAAGGATGGGGAGAGATGGTGTTTGTTAGAAGGATGGGGAGATGGTGTTTGTTAAGGATGGGGGAGAGATGGTGTTAAGGATGGGGGAGAGATGGTGTTAAGGATGGGGGAGAGATGGTGTTTGTTAAGGATGGGGAGAGATGGTGTTAAGGATGGTGTTTATTAGAGGGGAGAGATGGTGTTAAGGATGGGGAGGATGGTGTTAGATGGGGGAGAGATGGTGTTAAGGATGGGGAGAGATGGTGTTAAGGATGGGGGAGAGATGGTGTTTGTTAAGGATGGGGGAGAGATGGTGTTTGTTAAGGATGGGGAGAGATGGTGTTTGTTGTTAAGGATGGGGAGAGATGGTGTTAAGGATGGGGGAGAGATGGTGTTTGTTATGGGGAGGATGGGGGAGAGATGGTGTTAAGATGGGGAGAGATGGTGGGATGGGGGAGATGGTGTTAAGGATGGGGAGAGATGGTGTTAAGGATGGGGAGAGATGGTGTTAAGGATGGGGGAGAAGATGGTGTTTGTTAAGGATGGGGGAGAGATGGTGTTTGTTAAGGATGGGGGAGAGATGGTGTTAAGGATGGGGGAGAGATGGTGTTTATTTAAGGATGGGGGAGAGATGGTGTTAATGATGGGGGAGGGGAGATGGTGTTAAGATGGGGGGATGGGGAAGATGGTGTTAAGGATGGGGGAGAGATGGTGTTTGTTAAGGATGGGGAGAGATGGTGTTTGTTAAGGATGGGGAGATGGTGTTTATGGTGTTTGTTAAGGATGGGGGAGGATGGTGTTAGGATGGGGGAGAGATGGTGTTAAGGATGGGGAGAGATGGTGTTTGTTAAGGATGGGGAGAGATGGTGTTTGTTAAGGATGGGGGAGAGATGGTGTTTGTTAAGGATGGGGAGAGATGGTTTGTTAAGGATGGGTTTGGATGGGAGAGATGGTTTGTTAAGGATGGGGAGAGATGGTGTTTGTTAAGGATGGGGGAGAGATGGTGTTTATTAAGGATGGGGGAGAGATGGTGTTTGTTAAGGATGGGGAGAGATGGTGTTTTAAGGATGGGGAGAGATGGTGTTTGTTAAGGATGGGGAGAGATGGTGTTAAGTTAATGGTGTTAAGGATGGGGAGAGATGGTGTGTTAAGGATGGGGGAGAGATGGTGTTAAGAGATGGGGGAGAGATGGTGTTATGGGGAGGATGGGGGGGAGAGATGGTGTTTGTTAAGGAGGATGGGGATGAGATGGTGTTTGTTAGGATGGGGAGAGATGGTGTTTGGGGAGGATTAGGATGGGGAGAGATGGTGTTAAGGAGGATGGGGGAGATGGTGTTTGTTAAGGATGGGGGAGAGATGGTGTTTGTTAAGGATGGGGAGAGATGGTGTTTGTTAAGGATGGGGGAGAGATGGTGTTAAGGATGGGGGAGAGATGGTGTTAAGGATGGGGAGAGATGGTGTTAAGGATGGGGGAGAGGTGTTTGTTAAGGATGGGGGAGAGATGGTGTTAAGGATTAAGGGGAGAGATGGTGTTTGTTAAGGATGGGGAGAGATGGTGTTTGTTAAGGATGGGGGAGAGATGGTGTTTGTTAAGGATGGGGGAGAGATGGTGTTTGTTAAGGATGGGGGAGAGATGGTGTTAAGGATGGGGAGAGATGGTGTTATGGTGTTAGGATGGGGAGAGATGGTGTTTGTTAAGGATGGGGGAGAGATGGTGTTTGGGGAGAGATTAAGGATGGGGGAGAGATGGTGTTTGATTGTTGGTGTTGGATGGGGAGAGATGGTGTTAAGGATGGGGAGAGATGGTGTTTGTTAAGGATGGGGAGAGATGGTGTTTGTTAAGTTAAGGATGGGGGAGAGATGATGTTTGTTAAGGATGGGGAGAGATGGTGTTTGTTAAGGATGGGGGAGAGATGGTGTTAAGGATGGGGGAGAGATGGTGTTAAGGATGGGGAGAGATGGTGTTAAGGATGGGGGAGAGATGGTGTTAAGGATGGGGAGAGATGGTGTTAAGGATGGGGAGAGATGGTGTTAAGGATGGGGAGAGATGGTGTTTGTTAAGGATGGGGGAGAGATGGTGTTAAGGATGGGGGAGAGATGGTGTTAAGGATGGGAGAGATGGTGTTAAGGATGGGGGAGAGATGGTGTTAAGGATGGGGAGAGATGGTGTTAAGGATGGGAGAGATGGTGTTTGTTAAGGATGGGGAGGATGGTGTTAAGGATGGGGGAGAGATGGTGTTAAGGATGGGGGAGATGGTGTTTAAGGATGTGTTAAGGATGGGGGAGAGATGGTGTTTTGTTAAGGATGGGGGAGAGATGGTGTTTGATTAAGGATGGGGAGAGATGGTGTTAAGGATGGGGAGAGATGGTGTTAGAGATGATGGGGAGAGATGGTGTTAAGGATGGGGAGGAGATGGTGTTAAGGATGGGGAGAGATGGTGTTTGTTAAGGATGGGGAGAGATGGTGTTTGTTAAGGATGGGGAGAGATGGTGTTTGTTAAGGATGGGGAGAGATGGTGTTAAGGATGGGGAGAGATGGTGTTTGTTAGGATGGGGGAGAGATGGTGTTTGTTAAGATGGGGGAGATGATGGTGTTTGTTAAGGATGGGGGAGAGATGGGTTAAGGATGGGGAGAGATGGTGTTAAGGATGGGGGAGAGATGGTGTTAAGGATGATGGGGGAGAGATGGTGTTAAGGATGGGGGAGAGATGGTGAGGTGTTTGTTAAGATGGGGAGATGGTGTTTGTTAGAGATGGTGTTAAGGAGATGGGGAGAGATGGTGTTTGTTAAGGATGGGGAGAGATGGTGTTTGTTAGAGGATGGGGGAGAGATGGTGTTTGTTATGGGGATGGGGAAGAGATGGTGTTAAGAGATGGTGTTAAGGATGGGAGATGGTGTTAAGATGGTGTTTGTTAAGGATGGGGGAGAGATGGTGTTTGTTAAGGATGGGGGAGAGATGGTGTTTGTTAGAGATGGGGAGAGATGGTGTTTGTTAAGGATGGGGAGAGATGGTGTTTGTTAAGATGGGGGAGAGATGGTGTTTGTTAAGGATGGGGAGGATGGGGAGAGATGGTGTTAAGGATAAGGATGGGGGATGGGGAGAGATGGTGTTTGTTAGAGATGGGATGGGGGAGAGATGGTGTTTGTTAAGGATGGGGGAGAGATGGTGTTTGTTAGAGATGGTGTTTGTTAGGGGAGAGATGGTGTTTGTTAAGGATGGGGAGAGATGGTGTTTGTTAAGGATGGGGGAGAGATGGTGTTTGTTAAGGATTGGTGTTAAGGATGGGGAGAGATGGTGTTTGTTAAGGATGGGGAGAGATGGTGTTTGTGAGATTAGATGGGAGGATGGGGGAGAGATGGTGTTAAGGATGGGGAGAGATGGTGTTAAGGATGGGGGAGAGATGGTGTTTGTTAAGGATGGGGGAGAGATGGTGTTAAGGATGGGGAGAGATGGTGTTAAGGATGGGGGAGAAGATGGTGTTAAGGATGGGGGGAGAGATGGTGTTTGTTAAGGATGGGGGAGAGATGGTGTTTGTTAAGGATGGGGGAGAGATGGTGTTTGGGGAAGGATGGGGGAGAGATGGTGTTTGTTAAGGATGGGGAGAGATGGTGTTAAGATGGGGAGAGATGGTGTTGGTGTTAAGGATGGGGGAGAGATGGTGTTTGTTAAGGATGGGGGAGAGATGGTGTTTGTTAGGATGGGGGAGAGATGGTGTTTGTTAAGATGGGGAGAGATGGTGTTTGTTAAGGATGGGGAGAGAGATGGTGTTTATTATGGGGAGAGATGGTGTTAAGGATGGGGGTGTTTAGAGATGGTGTTTGTTAAGGATGGGGGAGAGATGGTGTTAAGGATGGGGGGGAGATGGTGTTTGTTAAGGATGGGGAGAGATGGTGTTTGTTAAGGATGGGGGAGAGATGGTGTTTGATAAGGATGGGGGAGAGATGGTGTTAAGGATGGGTGTTTGTTAAGGATGGGGGAGAGATGGTGTTTGGATGGGGGAGAGATGGGGATGGGGAGATGGTGTTTGTTAAGGATGGGGGAGAGATGGTGTTTGTTAAGGATGGGAGAGAGATGGTGTTTGTTAAGGATGGGGAGAGATGGTGTTAAGGATGGGGAGAGATGGTGTTAAGGATGGGGGAGAGATGGTGTTTGTTAAGGATGGGGAGAGATGGTGTTAAGGATGGGGGAGAGATGGTGTTTGTTAAGGATGGGGGAGAGATGGTGTTTGGGGAGAGATGGTGTTAAGGATGGGGGAGAGATGGTGTTTGTTAAGGATGGGGGAGAGATGGTGGTTTTGTTAAGGATGGGGAGAGATGGTGTTTGTTAAGGATGGGGGAGAGATGGTGTTTGGTGTTAAGGATGGGAGAGGATGGGGGAGAGATGGTGTTAAGGATGTGGTGTTTGTTAAGGATGGGGGAGAGATGGTGTTTGTTAAGGATGGGGAGAGATGGGTGGTTGTTAAGGATGGGGAGAGATGGTGTTTGTTAGGATGGGGAGAGATGGTGTTTGTTTTGTTAAGGATGGGAGAGAGATGGTGTTTGTTAAGGATGGGGAGAGATGGTGTTTGTTAAGGATGGGGGAGAGATGGTGTTTGTTAAGGATGGGGAGAGATGGTGTTTGTTAAGGATGGGGGAGATGGTGTTTGTTAAGGATGGGGAGAGATGGTGTTTGTTAAGATGGTGGGGGGGAGAGATGGTGTTTGTTTAAGGATGGGAGAGAGATGGTGTTTGTTAAGGATGGGAGAGATGATGGTGTTTGTTAAGGATGGGGGAGAGATGGTGTTTGTTAAGGATGGGGAGAGATGGTGTTAAGGATGGGGGAGAGATGGTGTTAAGGATGGGGAGAGATGGTGTTAAGGATGGGGAGAGATGGTGTTAAGGATGGGGGAGAGATGGTGTTAAGGATGGGGGAGAGATGGTGTTAAGGATGTGGGAGAGATGGTGTTTGTTAAGGATGGGGGAGAGATGGTGTTAAGGATGGGGGAGAGATGGTGTTTGTTAAGGATGGGGAGAGATGGTGTTTGTTAAGGATGTGGGTTACGGTTGATGAGCTCACTCTGATGTCATGGAAGATGGCAGGGTTTTATTTTTTAATATATTTTTTTTAATCATCTGTTGTTGGATTTCCCTGTAGTCTTATGGCATTCTTTTCAACTACCGTTGGCAACTACCAACTACCGTTGGCACAATGGCAGCTTCCTGTTAGTCTGTAAACAGACGCGTTCTACCGCCATGTGGTCTCCGTTGGTCATCGTCTTTCAGTTCTAACAAAAACAAAATGGCGTGCATTACAGTAAACACTACACAATATAAACATGTTACAGAGTAGTATCGCTCCCAGTTTCATACATACAGTTAGACATGCAACAACCCTTACAGTACGTATCGGAATCTACAGTCTTTACTTTATGTTTGTACTACTGTCAAGTAGTAAAAGTAGTAGAGAGGTCCAATGTCTGCGGTACAAACCTCTTCTCATTGTGGAACGTCCGGATGATGGATGCTACGGTGAAGCGGCTCAGATTGGGCTGCACTCACTGCCCAGCCTCTCTCAAGGTCAAACCATGGTTGACCACATGGCCTGCCCAGCCTCTCTCTCAAGGTCAAACCATGGTTGACCACATGGTCTGCCCAGCCTCTCTCTCAAGGTCAAACCATGGTTGACCACATGGTCTGCCCAGCCACTCTCAAGGTCAAACCATGGTTGACCACATGGTCTGCCCAGCCTCTCTCAAGGTCAAACCATGGTTGACCACATGGTCTGCCAAGCCTCTTTCTCAAGGTCAAACCATGGTTGACCACATGGTCCACCACAGTCATCCGAATTTCATCAGGGATTACTCTCCTTCTTGTTCCACCCTCCAACCTACCAACCTACCAACCTACCAACCAACCCTTCAACCCTCCAACCTTCCAACCCTCCATCCCACCAACCTACCAACCCACCAACCCTCCATCCCACCAACCCTCAAACCCTCCAACCCACCAACCTACCAACCCTCCAACCCACCAACCTACCAACCCTCCAACCCACCAACCTACCAACCCTCCAACCCACCAACCTACCAACCCTCCAACCCACCAACCTACCTACCCTCCAACCCACCAACCTACCAACCCTCCAACCCACCAACCTACCAACCCTCCAACCCACCAACCCTCCAACCCACCAACCCTCTAACCCTCCAACCCACCAAACCTACCAACCCTCCAACCCACCAACCTACCAACCCTCCAACCCACTAACCTACCAACCCTCCAACCCACTAACCTACCAACCTACCAACCCTCCAACCCACCAACCCACCAACCCACCAACCCACCAACCTACCAACCCTCCAACCTACCACCCCTCCAACCCTCCAACCCACTAACCTACCAACCTACCAACCCTCCAACCCTCCAACCCACCAACCTACCAACCTACCAACCCTCCAACACACTAACCTACCAACCCTCCAACCCTCCAACCCACTAACCTACCAACCTACCAACCCACCAACCCACCAACCCACTAACCTACCAACCTACCAACCCTCCAACCCACCAACCTACCAACCCTCCAACCCACCAACCTACCAACCCTCCAACCCACTAACCCACCAACCTACCAACCTACCAACCCTCCAACCCTCCAACCTACCAACCCTCCAACCCACTAACCTACCAACCTACCTACCAACCTACCAACCCACCAACCCACCAACCCACCAACCCACCAACCTACCAACCCACCAACCCACCAACCCACCAACCTACCAACCCTCCAACCCACTAACCTACCAACCCTCCAACCTACCAACCCACCAACCCACCAACCTACCAACCCACCAACCCACCAACCTACCAACCCTCCAACCCACTAACCTACCAACCCTCCAACCTACCAACCCTCCAACCTACCAACCCTCCAACCCTCCAACCCACCAACCTACCAACCCTCCAACCCACTAACCTACCAACCCTCCAACCTACCAAACCTCCAACCCTCCAACCCACTAACCTACCAACCTACCAACCCTCCAACCCACTAACCTACCAACCCTCCAACCTACCAACCCTCCAACCCACCAACCTACCAACCCTCCAACCCACTAACCCACTAACCTACCAACCCTCCAACCCACTAACCTACCAACCCTCCAACCCTCCAACCCACCAACCTACCAACCCTCTAACCTACCAACCCACCAACCTACCAACCCTCCAACCCACTAACCTACCAACCTACCAACCCACTAACCTACCAACCCTCCAACCCACTAACCTACCAACCAACCAACCCTCCAACCCACTAACCTACCAACCTACCAACCCTCCAACCCACTAACCTACCAACCCTCCAACCCACTAACCTACCAACCTACCAACCCTCCAACCCACCAACCTACCAACCCTCTAACCTACCAACCTACCAACCCTCCAACCCACTAACCTACCAACCTACCAACCCACCAACCCTCTAACCCTCCAACCCACCAACCTACCAACCCACCAACCCACTAACCTACCAACCTACCAACCCTCCAACCCACTAACCTACCAACCCTCCAACCCACTAACCTACCAACCCTCCAACCCACCAACCCTCCAACCCACCAACCTACCAACCCCCCAACCCACTAACCTACCAACCTACCAACCCTCCAACCCACCAACCCACCAACCTACCAACCCTCCAACCCACTAACCTACCAACCTACCAACCCACTAACCTACCAACCCTCCAACCCACTAACCTACCAACCTACCAACCCACTAACCTACCAACCCACTAACCTACCAACCCACCAACCCACCAACCCACTAACCTACCAACCCTCCAACCCACTAACCTACCAACCTACCAACCCACCAACCCTCCAACCCACCAACCTACCAACCCACTAACCTACCAACCCTCCAACCCACTAACCTACCAACCTACCAACCCACCAACCTACCAACCCTCCAACCCACCAACCTACCAACCTACCTCTCTGCCAAGTTTGCTTCCATTGTTCTCCAAACACTGGAGTACTCACCTGCAACCTTTTTATCCATACCAAAGGTCTGATTGCAAAGTGTAATCTGGTTCAGGTTATTAATCAGCCTACCAGGGTGTTTACAAACACTACAGGAACAAAATCATCCACATCAATTGATCACATTTTTTACTAATACTGTACAACTGTATCCGTACACATTGGATGCAGTGATCACAATATAGTGGAAAGCCAAAGTTCCAACAGACCTGTTAATAGTGTATTTGTGTTGTGACTCTTATGTGGATAATGTTTAAAATAAATATTTGTTGGTCTGTTGTGATTAATGAGGAGCATCCAGACGCTGCACTTGATGAACTTATGAAATTGCTTCTTCCAATGATTTGATAAACATTCACCTGTAAACATTCACCTGTTAAGAAACTGACTGTTAGAACTGTTAAGGCTCCATGGATCGATGAGGAATTGAAGAACTGTATGGTTGAAAGAGATGGGGGCAAAAGGAAGTTGCTGATAAGTCTGGCTGGACATCTGATTGGCTGACTTGCGGCACATCTGATTGGCTGACTTACGGCACATCTGATTGGCTGACTTACGGCACATCTGACTGGCTGACTTACTGCACATCTGATTGGCTGACTGACTGCAAACTGAGAAATGATGTGACTAAACTCAACAAACAGAAGAAGAAACTGTATTATGAAGCCAAGATCACTGATATAAAGAATGATGTTTAAAAAAAACAAACTTTGGAGTTCTTTAAATGAAATTATGGGCAGAAAGACAAATTCAACTCCATCTTTCAACCAATCCGATGGCTTATTCATCACAAAACTATTTGATGTTGCCAATTATTTTAATGATTTACTTCATTGGCAAAGTGGACAAACTTAGGCAGGAAGTGTCAACAACATCATATTCATGGGCAGGAAGTGTCAACGACATCATATTCATGGGCAGGAAGTGTCAACGACATCATATTCATGGGCAGGAAGTGTCAACGACATCATATTCATGGGCAGGAAGTGTCAACGACATCATATTCATGGGCAGGAAGTGTCAACGACATCATATTCATGGGCAGGAAGTGTCAACAACATCATATTCATGTGCAGGAAGTGTCAACAACATCATATTCATGGGCAGGAAGTGTCAACAACATCATATTCATGGGCAGGAAGTGTCAACAACATCATATTCATGGGCAGGAAGTGTCAACGACATCATATTCATGGGCAGGAAGTGTCAACGACATCATATTCATGGGCAGGAAGTGTCAACGACATCATATTCATGGGCAGGAAGTGTCAACAACATCATATTCATGGGCAGGAAGTGTCAACGACATCATATTCATGGGCAGGAAGTGTCAACAACATCATATTCATGGACAGGAAGTGTCAACAACATCATATTCATGTGCAGGAAGTGTCAACAACATCATATTCATGGGCAGGAAGTGTCAACAACATCATATTCATGGGCAGGAAGTGTCAACAACATCATATTCATGGGCAGGAAGTGTCAACAACATCATATTCATGGGCAGGAAGTGTCAACAACATCATATTCATGGGCAGGAAGTGTCAACAACATCATATTCATGGGCAGGAAGTGTCAACAACATCATATTCATGGGCAGGAAGTGTCAACAACATCATATTCATGGACAGGAAGTGTCAACAACATCATATTCATGTGCAGGAAGTGTCAACAACATCATATTCATGGGCAGGAAGTGTCAACAACATCATATTCATGGGCAGGAAGTGTCAACAACATCATATCCATGGGCAGGAAGTGTCAACAACATCATATTCATGGGCAGGAAGTGTCAACGACATCATATTCATGGGCAGGAAGTGTCAACGACATCATATTCATGGGCAGGAAGTGTCAACGACATCATATTCATGGGCAGGAAGTGTCAACAACATCATATTCATGGGCAGGAAGTGTCAACAACATCATATTCATGGGCAGGAAGTGTCAACAACATCATATTCATGGGCAGGAAGTGTCAACAACATCATATTCATGGGCAGGAAGTGTCAACAACATCATATCCATGGGCAGGAAGTGTCAACAACATCATATTCATGGGCAGGAAGTGTCAACGACATCATATTCATGGGCAGGAAGTGTCAACGACATCATATTCATGGGCAGGAAGTGTCAACGACATCATATTCATGGGCAGGAAGTGTCAACAACATCATATTCATGGGCAGGAAGTGTCAACAACATCATATTCATGGGCAGGAAGTGTCAACAACATCATATTCATGGGCAGGAAGTGTCAACAACATCATATTCATGGGCAGGAAGTGTCAACAACATCATATTCATGGACAGGAAGTGTCAACAACATCATATTCATGGCCAGGAAGTGTCAACAACATCATATTCATGCATTAAAAAAACAAATAATGAAAGAAAAGCTTTGCAAGCTTGAATTTTGTAACGATAGTGTGGGAGAGGTGGAATAATATTGATATCAATCCATAATGACAAACCTCCTGACAACTTAGATGGAAAGCTACTGAGGATGGTGGCTGACTCTATAGCCACTCCTATCTCTCATATCTTTAATCTGAGTCCAGAGGAAAGTCTTTCCGCTACCCAAGAGTGGTAAAGAGGCTTTTACTGGTTCTAACAGCAGACCAATCAGCTTGCTGCCAGCTCTGAACATACTGTTGGAAAAAATGGTGTTTGACCAAATACAATGTTATTTCTCTGTAAACAAATGAACAGCAGACTTTCAGCATGCTTATAGAGAAGGGCACTCAACGTGTACTGCACTGACACAAATGACTGATGATTGGTTGAAAGAAATTGAAAATAAGAAGATTATGAGAGCTGTACTATAGGATTTCAGTGCTACCTTTGGTATTATTGACCATAACCTGTTCGTGCCTTGGGGGAGATCTTCGTGGGCCTTGTCTCGGGATAGGCAAAGTGTGTCTCCTGTCTTATCCGGATTCCTGTGTGAATTTAAGTACTAGGTTTCTTTCTAGGTTACTAGCTGCCTTTCTAAGGAGGTTTTCCTAGCCATCATGCTTCTACACCTGCATTTTAGGCTGGGTTTCTGTACAGCACGTTGTGATATCAGCTGATGTAAAAGAGCATTATCAATACATTTGATTGATTGATTGATTGATTGAAAATACATACACTACCGTTCAAAAGTTTGGGGTCACTTAGAAATGTCCTTGTTTTTGAAAGAAAAGCACATTTTTTGTCCATTACAATCATGTCAAATTAATCACAAATACAGTGTAGACATTGTTAATGTTGTAAATTGCTGTTGTAGCTGGAAACGTCAGATTTTTTATGGAATATCTACATAGATGTACAGAGGCCCATTATCAGCAACCATCACTCCTGTGTTCCAATGGCACGTTGTGTTAGCTAATCCAAGTTTATCATTTTAAAAGGCTAATTGATCATTAGAAAACCCTTTTGCAATTATGTTGGCACAGCTGAAAACCGTTGTTCTGATTAAAGAAGCAATAAAACTGGTCTTCTTTAGACTAGGTGAGTATCTGGAGCAACAGCATTTGTGGGTTTGATTACAGGTTCAAAATGGCCAGAAACAAATAACTTTCTTCTGAAACTCGTCAGTCTATTCTTGTTCTGAGAAATGAAGGCTATTCCATGTGAGAAATTGCCAAGAAACTGAAGATCTCGTACAGCTCTGTCTACTACTCCCTTCACAGAACAGAGCAAAGTGGCCCTAACCAGAATAGAAAGAGGAGTGGGAGGCCCCGGTGCACAACTGAGCAAGAGGACAAGTACATTATAGTGTCTAGTTTGAGAAACAGACACCTCACAAGTCCTCAACTGGCAGCTTCACTAAATAGTACCCCCAAAACACCAGTCTCAATGTCAATGCTGGCCTTCTAGGCAGAGTTCTTTTGCCCATCTTAATCTTTTATTTTTATTGGCCAGTCTGAGATATGGCTTTTTCTTTGCAACTCTGCCTAGAAGGTCAGCATCCCGGAGTCGCCTCTTCACTGTTGACGTTGAGACTGGTGTTTTGTGGGTACAACTTTTTTTTTTTTTTTTAAAGTTGCCAGTTTAATTTTTTTCCCGCCTAAACGAGTCTGACCACTAATCAAAAGAGCAGGAATAGGCTTTTGTAAGCTACAGTCCAAGCTATGTCTTCCGATGGTGCGACTGCAGTCGGCATCAAAACATCATCCAATTTGAATAAATGCTTAGAGGTAAGGTACTGTAGCTTACGGGTGATACGGATACGGATACAATCCTACAGTTTTTTGTGTCACCTCTATTGGAATCCTATTAAAATCCTATTGGACTCCTATTAGAATCCTATTGGACTCCTATTAGACTCCCATTAGAATCCTATTAGACTCCAATCAGAATCCTATCGGAATCCCATTAGAATCCTATTGGACTCCTATCAGAATCCCATTAGAATCCTATTGGACTCCTATCAGAATCCTATTAGAATCATATTGGACTCCTATTAGAATCATATTGGACTCCTATCAGACTCCCATTAGAATCCTATTGGACTCCGATCAGAATCCTATCGGAATCCCATTAGAATCCTATTGGACTCTTATCAGAATCCTATTATAATCCTATTGGACTCATATTAGAATCCTATTGGACTCCTAGTAGAATCCTATTGGACTCCGATCAAAATCCTATTAGAATCCTATTGGACTCCTATTAGCATCCTATTGGACTCCTATTAGAATCCTATCGGAATCCTATCGGAATCCTATTAGAATCCTATCGGACTCCTATTAGAATCCTATTGGACTCCTATTAGAATCCTATTGGACTCATATTAGAATCCTATTAGAATCCCATTAGAATCCTATTGGACTGCTATTGGACTCCTATTAGGTCAGGTGTATATTGGTACTGTTCTCAGGTCAGGTGTATATTGGTACTGTTCTCAGGTCAGGTGTATATTGGTACTTATCTCAGGTCAGGTGTATATTAGTACTGGTCTCAGGTCAGGTGTATATTAGTACTGGTCTCAGGTCAGGTGTATATTAGTACTGGTCTCAGGTCAGGTGTATATTAGTACTGGTCTCAGGTCAGGTGTATATTAGTACTGGTCTCAGGTCATTAATATAAAAAATAAAATTAATAAGTTCGGGAGTAAAAATGTGCCTAACAAGTCACATAATAACTTGCATGGACTCAATAATAGTGTTTAACTCCATCTATCTCCCTGTTATCGTAAATCAAGCATCTATCTCTCCTGTTATAGTAAATCAGGCATCTATCTCTCATGTTATAGTAAATCAGGCATCTATCTCTCATGTTATAGTAAATCAGGCATCTATCTCTCATGTTATAGTAAATCAGGTATCTATCTCTCCTGTTATAGTAAATCAGGCATCTATCTCTCCTGTTATAGTAAATCAGGCATCTATCTCTCATGTTATAGTAAATCAGGTATCTATCTCTCCTGTTATAGTAAATCAGGCATCTATCTCTCCTGTTATAGTAAATCAGGCATCTATCTCTCCTGTTGTAGTAAATCAGGCATCTATCTTTCCTGTTATAGTAAATCAGGCATCTATCTCTCCTGTTATAGTAAATCAGGCATCTATCTCTCATGTTATAGTAAATCAGGCATCCAGCACCCCTGTTATAGTAAATCAGGCTCTCTCATGTTATAGTAAATCAGGCATCTATCTCTCCTGTTATAGCAAATCAGGCATCTATCTCTCATGTTATAGTAAATCAGGCATCTATCTCTCCTGTTATAGTAAATCAGGCATCTATCTCTCATGTTATAGTAAATCAGGCATCTATCTATCCTGTTATAGTAAATAAGGCATCTAGTACCCCTGTTATAGTAAATCAGGCATCCACCACCCCTGTTATAGTAAATCAGGCATCCAGCACCCCTGTTA
Organism: Oncorhynchus nerka; assembly: GCF_034236695.1. NCBI lineage: Eukaryota > Metazoa > Chordata > Actinopteri > Salmoniformes > Salmonidae > Oncorhynchus > Oncorhynchus nerka. Next base: position 4,810,071 of record NC_088406.1, read on the forward strand.
TAGTAAATCAGGCATCTATCTCTCCTGTTATAGTAAATCAGGCATCCAGCACCCCTGTTATAGTAAATCAGGCATCCAGTACCCCTGTCATAGTAAATCAGGCATCCAGCACCCCTGTTATAGTAAATCAGGCATCTATCTCTCCTGTTATAGTAAATCAGGCATCCAGCACCCCTGTTATAGTAAATCAGGCATCCAGTACCCCTGTCATAGTAAATCAGGCATCCAGCACCCCTGTTATAGTAAATCAGGCATCCAGCACCCCTGTTATAGTAAATCATGCATCTATCTCTCATGTTATAGTAAATCAGGCATCCAGTACCCCTGTCATAGTAAATCAGGCATCCAGCACCCCTGTTATAGTAAATCAGGCATCCAGCACCCCTGTTATAGTAAATCAGGCATCCATCGCTCCTGTTGTAGTAAATCAGGCATCTATCTCTCCTGTTATAGTAAATCAGGCATCCAGCACCCCTGTTATAGTAAATCAGGCATCCAGCACCCCTGTTATAGTAAATCAGGCATCTATCTCTCCTGTTATAGTAAATCAGGCATCTATCTCTCCTGTTGTAGTAAATCGGGCATCCAGCACCCCTGTTATGGTAAATCTGAGATCAGATCAGATCAGTCCTGTTGAAAACAGGATTAAGAGGAAGGCAGGCAGGAAGGCACACCAGGCCAGCCAACATGCCAGGCCAGCCAACATGCCAGGCCAGCCGACACAGACAAACGATTCTGACAGCCACTGTCTATGAGCTCTTGGCATGGAGTAATACTAGGCATTAGGCTTATTACCAGGGGATCCTTCGCTCTCACAGCATGGGATAATTATTAAAAATATGTTTTATTTAACTAGGCTAGTCAGTTAAAGAACAAATTCTATTTCACAATGACGTCCCAACCGGGGAACAGTGGGTTAACTGCTTTGTTCAGTGGAACAGTGGGTTAACTGCTTTGTTCAGGGGAACAGTGGGTTAACTGCCTTGTTCAGGGGAACAGTGGGTTAACTGCTTTGTTCAGTGGAACAGTGGGTTAACTGCTTTGTTCAGTGGAACAGTGCTTTGTTCAGGGGAACAGTGGGTTAACTGGTTAACTGCCTTGTTCAGGGGAACAGTGGGTTAACTGCCTTGTTCAGGGGAACAGTGGGTTAACTGCCTTGTTCAGGGGAACAGTGGGTTAACTGCTTTGTTCAGGGGAACAGTGGGTTAACTGCCTTGTTCAGGGGAACAGTGGGGTTAACTGCCTTGTTCAGGGGAACAGTGGGTTAACTGCCTTGTTCAGGGGAACAGTGGGTTAACTGCTTTGTTCAGGGGAACAGTGGGTTAACTGCCTTGTTCAGGGGAACAGTGGGTTAACTGCTTTGTTCAGGGGAACAGTGGGTTAACTGCCTTGTTCAGGGGGCGGAACGACAGATTGTTACCTTGTCAGCTCGGGGGATTCGATCCAGCAAACCTTTCGGTTACTGGTCCAACGCTCTAACCGCTAGGCTGCCTGTCTCCTCTAACCACTAGGCTACCTGCCTCCTCTAACCACTAGACTACCTGCCTCCTCTAACCACTAGACTACCTGTCTCCTCTAACCACTAGACTACCTGTCTCCTCTAACCACTAGACTACCTGCCTCCTCTAACCACTAGACTACCTGCCTCCTCTAACCACTAGACTACCTGCCTCCTCTAACCACTAGACTACCTGCCTCCTCTAACCACTAGACTACCTGTCTCCTCTAACCACTAGACTACCTGCCTCCTCTAACCCCTAGACTACCTGCCTCCTCTAACCACTAGGCTACCTGCCTCCTCTAACCACTAGACTACCTGCCTCCTCTAACCCCTAGACTACCTGCCTCCTCTAACCACAAGACTACCTGCCTCCTCTAACCCCTAGACTACCTGCCTCCTCTAACCACTAGGCTACCTGCCTCCTCTAACCACTAGGCTACCTGCCTCCTCTAACCACTAGGCTACCTGCCTCCTCTAACCCCTAGACTACCTGCCTCCTCTAACCACTAGACTACCTGCCTCCTCTAACCACTAGGCTACCTGCCTCCTCTAACCACTAGGCTACCTGCCTCTAACCACTAGGCTACCTGCCTCCTCTAACCACTAGGCTACCTGCCTCCTCTAACCACTAGACTACCTGTCTCCTCTAACCACTAGACTACCTGCCTCCTCTAACCCCTAGACTACCTGCCTCCTCTAACCCCTAGACTACCTGCCTCCTCTAACCACTAGACTACCTGTCTCCTCTAACCACTAGACTACCTGCCTGCTCTAACCACTAGACTACCTGCCTCCTCTAACCACTAGACTACCTGTCTCCTCTAACCACTAGGCTACCTGCCTCTAACCACTAGACTACCTGCCTCCTCTAACCCCTAGACTACCTGTCTCCTCTAACCACTAGGCTACCTGCCTCCTCTAACCACTAGGCTACCTGCCTCCTCTAACCACTAGGCTACCTGCCTCTAACCACTAGACTACTTGCCTCCTCTAACCACTAGACTACCTGTCTCCTCTAACCACTAGGCTACCTGCCTCTAACCCCTAGACTACCTGCCTCCTCTAACCACTAGACTACCTGTCTCCTCTAACCACTAGGCTACCTGCCTCCTCTAACCCCTAGACTACCTGCCTCCTCTAACCCCTAGACTACCTGCCTCCTCTAACCACTAGACTACCTGTCTCCTCTAACCCCTAGACTACCTGCCTAGGAATTATCAGTCGATTCTATAATATCTTGGTCTTTCTTCCTCTTTGACCTGAAACCAGTTTCTACAGTATTCCATCTGTATGATCAGTATTCTCAATCTCCTCCAATCCAGTCGGAGCATTCAGCATCAGCTTGACCTGGAAACATCCGGATGTAGACTCAAATATAATATAAAGGCCCAGTGGATGAAAAACTGGGATTGTCCTGTGTTTTATATATACATTTCCACACGATGAGGTTGTAATAATACTGTGAAATTGTGAAAATTATGATAATACCCTTTTAGTGTAAGAGCTGTTTGGAAACTCCGCCAGAAATGTCAGCCTGTTTCGGTGGGATGGAGTTTTGGCCTGCCTCGTGACATCACCAGCCGGTAAATTAGTTAATAGACCAATAAGAAAGAGAGTTCTAAACCTCTCAGCCAATAACAGATCGTTTCCAGTTTTCCCCGCCCCTCTCAGACCACTCCCAGACAGTCCGAGCAAAATTCCTTCTTGAGAAATTGCTCTTTGCTAAGAAGCTATTTTTGTTTATTTTCGACCATTTTTTAAAAATTGAAAACAATCACAGTAGGTACTTGTTAACTACAAATGATTTGATATTGACATAAAAAAAATTTTTTTTTAAAAAACCTACACTGGACCTTTAATAAAATCTTCTAGAAGAATCTACATCCATTTATAGTCTGCTGAGACATATAAACCTATTATACTCATCTAATCCCAGGATCCAGTCCTCTGGTGGCAGACTTAGCCCGTGGGAACACAGCCAGGTGAGCTCCAAATAGCACTTTATTTTAAGGTACTGTTTCCAGTATTTTACCTGGTATTTATAAATTGTAGTAAAAAACAAAAGGGGGTACCTTTCTGGTAATTAGGCCACTTGAACACAATTGAACAAGCAATACACAAGTTACTATTGTGTAATAACCATTTGGCCTTTCGAAGGAGATACCTGATCATCTCTGAACCCGGTGTTTAATACCTAATACAGATAAAGAACATGTGACAATCTTCATTTTTTCATAAGTTTACCATTCCATTAGGCAACACTTTTCCAACTCTTCTGCTTGTGCGTCAAACTCAGATTTTACTAGACAATTTTTGCGACTGTAAAAAATGTAAAAGTCTTACTAAGAAATCAATTCCTTTTCCTTGTCTGCCGTCCATCCTTAACGGTCTTAAACACTTGTTGTTGGATCCACATTAACCTTTAAACTCTGGTGACATGTAATTGTCCGTAACTGTGGCAACAAATGTCAATCAATTACTAAGTCAGATGTCAACTGGCTCAGGCTTAAACAGAGGATCAGGACGTTTCCTGGAGCTACGAACACACCACTGCTTAATGACCGGGAGGAGGAGGAGGAAGAGGAGGATGAGGAAGAGGAGGAGGAAGATGAGGAAGAGGAGGAGGAGGAAGAAGAGGAGGAAGAGGAGGAAGAGGAGGAGGAGGAAGAAGAGGAGGAAGATGAGGAAGAGGAGGAGGAGGAAGAAGAGGAGGAAGAAGAGGAGGAAGAGGAGGAGGAAGAGGAGGAGGAGGAGGAGGAAATTAACCATTAGCCTCTTCAGGGCATATACAAGCACACTGATGACATCATTGATATTGCAAAAAAACTGAGATCTTTGTGGGCTATACTCGGTCTTGTCTCAGGAAGGTAAGTTGGTGGTTGAAGATATCCCTCTAGTGGTGTGGGGGCTGTGCTTTGGCAAAGTGGTGGGGTTATATCCTTCTTGTTTGGCCCTGTCCGGGGGTATCATCGGATGGGGCCACAGTGTCTCCTGACCCCTCCTGTCTCAGCCTCCAGTATTTATGCTGCAGTAGTTTGTGTCGGGGGGCTATGGTCAGTTTGTTATATCTGGAGTACTTCTCCTGTCTTATCCGGTGTCCTGTGTGAATTTAAGTATGCTCTCTCTAATTCTCTCTTTCTTTCTCTCTCTCAGAGGACCTGAGCCCTCGGACCATGCCTCACATACACACTGATGACTCCTTGCTGTCCCCAGTCCACCTGGCAGTGCTGCTGCTCCAGTTTCAACTGTTCTGCCTGTGATTATTATTATTTGACCATGCTGGTCATTTATGAACATTTGAACATCTTGGCCGTGTTCTGTTATAATCTCCACCCAGCACAGCCAGAAGAGGACTGGCCACCCCTCATAGCCTGGTTCCTCTCTAGGTTTCTTCCTAGGTTTTGGCCTTTCTAGGGAGTTTTTCCTAGCCACCGTGCTTCTACACCTGCATTACTTGCTGTTTGGGGTTTTAGGCTGGGTTTCTGTACAGCACTTTGAGATATCAACTGATGTACGAAGGGCTATATAAATACATTTGATTTGAGAGACAGTAGGGACAGTAGAGACAGTAGTTGCTAACTAGGACAACCCCGTTGCTAACTAGGACACCCTGTTGCTAACTAGGTCAACCCCGTTGCTAACTAGGACAACCCCGTTGCTAACTAGGACAACCCCGTTGCTAACTAGGACAACTCCTTGCAGAGTACAATAAAAGATAAAACATTTATTTCACAAAATTACAAAATACAGTTTCCAATCAATTCATGTAAAATGTGAAAGAATATAGAGATTGAAGCAATGCCTCAAATTGGAATAGTTAGTCCTCTCAGACATGATATGTAGACTATAGAGTAGGTATCAGGAAGTCATATAAACATCTTGGAAAGAAACATCTTGGATAAAAACATCTTGGATAAAAACATCTTGGAAAGAAACATCTTGGATAAAAACATCTTGGATAAAAACATCTTGGATAAAAACATCTTGGATAAAAACATCTTGGATAAAAACATCTTGGATAAAAACATCTTGGAAAGAAACATCTTGGATAAAAACATCTTGGATAAAAACATCTTGGATAAAAACATCTTGGAAAGAAACATCTTGGATAAAAACATCTTGGATAAAAACATCTGGCTTGGCCACAGACATTGTTAATCCACTTTGACACTTAACATGCAAAAATAATAATACACCGTCAGACAAACACTTAATGTCAACACCCCATTATCCTCATTACAAAAGTACACTTAGGCCTTTCCATTCTCTTGGCTACTTGAGATAGATGGAATGATTGGAATATGCAGAAAAGTCTCATCAATGTCTATTTGTCATACAGTCTGTCAGGTTGTACATGCCACTGACACAGCAGTAGTGATCCAGTTTCACAGGGTTTCATTGTGTGTGTGTCTGGGTTGGTCCATGGGTTCTACGTATCCGTCAGATATTCCACTCAATCAGGTGGGTCTCTTGATCTGCTCAAATCTCTTTGCTGGGAAACTCTTAAAATATAGAAACACATTTTTGTATTTACAACACTAGAACGTAAACATATTTCCCCTCTTTCTGGCTGTGGCCTCTTCCTCATGTCACTTCCTCATCCTCATGTCACTTCCTCATCCTCATGCCACTTCCTCATGTCACTTCCTCATCCTCATGCCACTTCCTCATGCCACTTCCTCATCCTCATGCCACTTCCTCATCCTCATGTCATCAAATCAAATCAAATCAAGTAATTTCCTCATCCTCATGTCACTTCCTCATCCTCATGTCACTTCCTCATCCTCATGTCACTTCCTCTTCCTCATGTCACTTCCTCATCCTCATGCCACTTCCTCATCCTCATGTCACTTCCTCATCCTCATGTCACTTCCTCTTCCTCATGTCACTTTCCTCATGTCACTTCCTCATCCCCATGACACTTCCTCATCCTCATGCCACTTCCTCATGTCACTTCCTCATCCCCATGCCACTTCCTCATCCTCATGTCACTTCCTCATCCCCATGCCACTTCCTCATCCTCATGCCACTTCCTCATCCTCATGCCACTTCCTCATCCTCATGCCACTTCCTCATCCTCATGTCACTTCCTCATCTTCCTGACACTTCCTCATGTCACTTCCTCATCCTCATGCCACTTTCCTCATGTCACTTCCTCATCCTCATGTCACTTCCTCATGTCACTTCCTCATTCTCATGTCACTTCCTCATCCTCATGACACATCCTCATGTCACTTCCTCATCCTCATGTCACTTCCTCATCCTCATGTCACTTCCTCATCCTCATGTCACTTCCTCATCCTCATGCCACTTCCTCATCCTCATGCCACTTCCTCATCCTCATGTCACTTCCTCATCCAACATCACAACACGACAGACAGTCAGACTGTTTCATGATAATGACATACCCCCAGAGTATTGCGTAGTCGTCACCAATACAGCACACCACTTCTGCTCTCACTAGTCACTGAGCCAACTGCAAAGGACAAGGAATAAAGAGAGGGCATTATGAATAACATCACAGGGACATTTCAGAATTTAAATGCATTTGTTTATATTTACGCAACAGATAATATTGTTATATTGTGAGGGTATGTGCTCGCATGTGTGCCACTCTCACCCTGCATGTCCAGTGTGTGTGTATCTCACCCTGCATGTCCAGTGTGTGTGTGTGTGTCTCACCCTGCATGTCCAGTGTGTGTGTATCTCACCCTGCATGTCCAGTGTGTGTGTGTGTGTCCCACCCTGCATGTCCAGTGTGTGTGTATCTCACCCTGCATGTCCAGTGTGTGTGTGTGTGTCTCACCCTGCATGTCCAGTGTGTGTGTGTGTGTGTATCTCACCCTGCATGTCCAGTGTGTGTGTGTGTGTGTGTGTCTCACCCTGCATGTCCAGTGTGTGTGTGTGTCTCACCCTGCATGTCCAGTGTGTGTGTCTCACCCTGCATGTCCAGTGTGTGTATCTCACCCTGCATGTCCAGTGTGTGTGTGTGTGTGTGTGTGTGTGTGTGTGTATCTCACCCTGCATGTCCAGTGTGTGTGTCTCACCCTGCATGTCCAGTGTGTGTGTGTGTGTGTGTGTGTGTGTGTATCTCACCCTGCATGTCCAGTGTGTATGTGTGTGTCTCACCCTGCATGTCCAGTGTGTGTGTGTGTGTGTGTGTGTGTATCTCACCCTGCATGTCCAGTGTGTGTGTGTGTGTGTGTGTGTGTGTGTATCTCACCCTGCATGTCCAGTGTGTGTGTCTCACCCTGCATGTCCAGTGTGTGTGTGTGTGTGTGTGTGTGTGTGTATCTCACCCTGCATGTCCAGTGTGTGTGTGTGTGTCTCACCCTGCATGTCCAGTGTGTGTATCTCACCCTGCATGTCCAGTGTGTGTGTGTGTGTGTCTCACCCTGCATGACCAGTGTGTGTGTGTGTGTGTGTGTGTATCTCACCCTGCATGTCCAGTGTGTGTATCTCACTCTGCATGTCCAGTGTGTGTGTCTCACCCTGCATGTCCAGTGTGTGTGTGTGTGTCTCACCCTGCATGTCCAGTGTGTGTGTCTCACCCTGCATGTCCAGTGTGTGTGTGTGTGTCTCACCCTGCATGTCCAGTGTGTGTGTGTCCCACCCTGCATGTCCAGTGTGTGTGTGTGTCTCACCCTGCATGTCCAGTGTGTGTGTGTCCCACCCTGCATGTCCAGTGTGTGTGTGTGTCTCACCCTGCATGTCCAGTGTGTGTGTGTGTGTGTGTGTGTGTGTGTGTGTGTGTGTGTGTGTGTGTGTGTGTGTGTGTGTATCTCACCCTGCATGTCCAGTGAAGCTGGGTGTATATACAGTGGGTGGTTGAGCTCAGGGTCTTGGTCATAGAGAGACTGTCTGAAGACATTATACACCATCTCTCTGCTCAGAGTGAACTGCTCCAACTCAGTGTCATTCAGGGGCATCAGGAACCTCAGCCGGTAGTCAGCTTGCACAGAGCCGTTTCTGAGAGGAAGATCAGACCAGACAGTCAGTCATACAGGGGTCTCAAATAAAACTGTGAAGGACCTCGGCGTTACTCTGGACCCTGATCTCTCTTTTGACGAACATATCAAGACTGTTTCAAGGACAGCTTCTTTTTTTCCCATCTACGTAACATTGCAAAAAAAAAATCTGACATTTTCTGTCCAAAGAATGTGGCAGAAAAATGAACCCATTCTTTTGTCACTTCTAGGTTAGACTACTGCAATGATTTACTCTCAATGCGCTGCCCGGATAAAGCACTAAATAAACTTCAGTTAGTGCTGAATACGGCTGCTAGAATCCTGACTAGAACCAAAAAATGTGATCATATTACTCCAGCCCCTCCCTACACTGGCTTCCTGTCGAGGCAAGGGCTGATTTCAAGGTTTTACTGCTAACCTACAAAGCATTACATGGACTTGCTCCTACCTATCTCTCTGATTTGGTCCTGCCGTACTGTCACGTTCTGACCTTTAGTTCCTGTGTTTTGTATTTATTTAGTTTGGTCAGGGCGTGAGTTGGGGTGGGCAGTCTATGTTTGTTTTTCTATGTTTTGGGGTATTTCTATGTTTCGGCCTAGTATGGTTCTCAATCAGAGGCAGGTGTCATTAGTTGTCTCTGATTGAGAATCATACTTAGGTAGCCTGGGTTGCACTGTTTGTTTGTGGGTGATTGTCTACGTTGATTGCTTGTGTCAGCACAGGTCTCATTTAGCTTCACGGTCGTTATTTGTTTTTGTTTTGTGTAGTGTGTTTTAGTGTTCAGTGTTTTCTTTATTACATTTCATCATGAACACATACTACGCTGCATTTGGGTCCTTCTCGCCTCTCCTCTTCAGATGAAGAGGAGGACGCCAGTGACACGTACATACCTACACGTACACTACGGTCACAAGACGCAGGCCTCCTAATTGTCCCTAGAATTTCTAAACAAACAGCTGGAGGCAGGGCTTTCTCCTATAGAGCTCCATGTTTATGGAATGGTCTGCCTACCCATGTGAGAGACGCAGACTCGGTCTCAACCTTTAAGTCTTTACTGAAGACTCATCTCTTCAGTGGGTCATATGATTGAGTGTAGTCTGGCCCAGGAGTGTGAAGGTGAACGGCAGGGCACTGGAGTGACGAACCGCCCTTGCTGTCTCTGCCTGACCGGTTCCCATCTTTCCACTGGGATTCTCTGCCTCTAACCCTATTACAGGGGCTGAGTCACTGGCTTACTGGGGCTCTTTCATACCGTCCCTGGGAGGTGTGCGTCACTTGAGTGGCTTGAGTCACTGATGTGATCTTCCTGTCTGGGTTGACGCCCCCCCTTGGGTTGTGCCATGGGGGAGATCTTTGTGGGCTATACTCGGCCTTGTCTCAGGATGGTAAGTTGGTGGTTGAAGAGATCCCTCTAGTGGTTTGGGGGCTGTGCTTTGGCAAAGTGGGTGGGGTTACATCCTGCCTGTTTGGCCCTGTCCGGGGGTATCATCGGATGGGGTCACAGTGTCTCCTGACCCCTCCTGTCTTAGCCTCCAGTATTTATGCTGCAGTAGTTTATGTGTCAGGGGGCTTGGGTCAGTTTGTTATATCTGGAGTATTTCTCCTGTCTTATCCGGTGTCCTGTATGAATTTGAGTATGCTCTCTCTAATTCTCTCTTTCTGTCTCTCGGGGGACCTGTTCCCAGACCTGCTGTTTTCAACTCTCTAGAGACAGCAGGAGCGGTAGAGACACTCTGAATGATCGGCTATGAAAAGCCAACTGATATTTACTCCCGAGGTGCTGACTTGCTGCATCCTCAACAACTACTGTGATTATTATTATTCGACCATGCTGGTAATTTATGAACATTTGAACATCTTGGCCATGTTCTGTTATAATCTCCACCCGGCACAGCCAGAAGAGGACTGGCCACCCCACATAGCCTGGTTCCTCTCTAGGTTTCTTCCTAGGTTTTGGCCTTTCTAGGGAGTTTTTCCTAGCCACCGTGCTTCTACACCTGCATTGCTTGCTGTTTGGGGTTTTAGGCTGGGTTTCTGTACAGCACTTTGAGATATCAGCTGATGTACGAAGGGCTATATAAATACATTTGATTTGAATCATCATGTCCTCGCTAGGACCAAGAGTTTTCCCAGAAGACTTGGCCAAGAAAAACAGGCTTTACTGTAATTATATATGATTGCAATGAAACATGGGAAATAAATATAATATTTACATCTGGTTCTCATTAAATGCAGAGTATAGTGGAAAGTACTGCACCGTACGGGAAATAGAGTAGTAGAGTAATACAGCCTTTCAATGAACACAGTAAAAGATGCGTTCAGAGATTTACTATGTGTTACTATGTGTTATTATGTGTTACTATGTGTTACCTGAAGTCAGAGATTTACTATGTGTTACTATGTGTTACTATGTGTTACCTGAAATCAGAGATTTACTATGTGTTACTATGTGTTACTATGTGTTACCTGAAGTCAGAGATTTCAACACTGGAGAAGTAGCGACCCAGGGACGGAGATGAACTGTGTTACTAGTAGAGGTCAGACAACTGGAGGGAGGGAGGGAGGGAGGGAGGGGAGGGAGGGAGAGAGAGAGGGAGGGAGGGGGAGAGAGAGAGAGAGGGAGGGAGAGAGAGAGAGAGAGGGAGGGAGGGAGGGAGGAGAGAGAGGGAGGGAGAGGGAGGGAGGAGGGAGGGAGGGGGAGAGAGAGAGGAGGGAGGGGGAGGAGGGAGGGAGGGGGAGAGAGAGAGAGGGGAGGGAGGGGGGAGAGAGAGAGAGAGAGAGGGAGGGAGAGGAGGGAGGGGGAGAGAGAGAGGAGGGAGGGAGGGAGGGAGAGAGAGGGAGAGAGGGAGGGAGGGAGGGGGAGGGAGGGAGAGAGGAGGGGGAGGGAGGAGAGAGAGAGGGAGGGAGGGGGAGAGAGGGAGGGAGGGAGGGGAGAGAGGGAGAGAGAGAGGGAGAGCGAGAGAGAGGGGGAGACAGAGAGAGAGAGAGTGAGAGTGACGGTGGGGGGAAAGAGAGCGGGGGAGGGAAGGGAGGCAGGGAGGGAGAGAAAAAAAAAGAGTAAGAATGAGAGTGTGAATGTCTTTCCTTGGAACTCAACTACCTCTCATTACTATGGAAGTTCCCTTGTTCCAGTTAAACCCTCCTCAGATTCCTTCCACATTCTAACTTCAACCAGAATAGGCAAGTTTGACAGAACAATAAATAAACAGCAACAGATGGCGACACTTGAATTATTATGTTTTGCATGAAAAAGTGGTAATATTTTGAGAATAAACTCAAAATTAAATTTTTGAGAATAAAGTCGAGATTAATTAATGTAATTAATGAGATTTGGTTACTCCCTGGCAGATTTAGACTCCCTGGCAACACTGTTGAAATGCCTGAGTTAAATGACCTGTGGAAACTCTATACCCTTGCTCTTTTATAAAACAATAATATATAATATTATAAGTATTAGGACCTGGAGAAGGTTGTGAAACTTGTTCTTTTCAGAAGGAGGAACCGCGGTTACATACAAAGGTAGAGATGGGCGGGGTGTGTGTGTGTGTGTGTGTGTGTGTGTGTGTGTGTGTGTGTGTGTGTGTGTAGTAAACAGGAGGGGCAACAACAAACAGTCATCAACCTAGTGATCTAATAACCTTGTTCACTCCATCTAGAGATCACATTTATTTACACATTTTATTACTTAACCCTTATTTAACTAGGCAAGTTAGTTAAGAACCAATTCTTATTTCCAATGAAGGCCTACTGGGAACAGTGGGTTAAACTGCCTTGTTCAGAACGACAGGTTTATATACCTTGTCAGCTCGGGGATTCAATACTGCAACCTTTTGGTTACTGGCCAAACGCTCTAACCACTAGGCTACCTGCCTCCTCTAACCACTAGGCTACCTGCCTCCTCTAACCACTAGGCTACCTGCCTCCTCTAACCACTAGGCTACCTGCCTCCTCTAACCACTAGGCTACCTGCCTCCTCTAACCACTAGGCTACCTGCCTCCCACGAGGCTCTAACCATTAGGCTACCTGCCTCCTCTAACCACTAGGCTACCTGCCTCCCTCCTCTAACCACTAGGCTACCTGCCTCCTCTAATCACGAGGCTACCTGCCTCCTCTAACCACTAGACTACCTGCCCCGCCTCCTCTAACCACTAGGCTACCTGCCTCCTCTAACCACTAGGCTACCTCCCTCCTCTAACCACTAGGCTACCTGCCTCCTCTAATCACAAGGCTACCTGCCTCCTCTAACCACTAGGCTACCTGCCTCCTCTAACCACTAGGCTACCTGCCTCCTCTAACCACTAGGCTACCTGCCTCCTCTAACCACTAGGCTACCTGCCTCTCTAACCACTACGCTACCTGCCTCCTCTAACCACTAGGCTATCTGCCTCCTCTAACCACTAGGCTAGGCTACCTGTCTCCTCTAACCACTAGGCTACCTGCCTCCTCTAACCACTAGGCTAGGCTACCTGTCTCCTCTAACCACTAGGCTAGGCTACCTGTCTCCTCTAACCACTAGGCTAGGCTACCTGCCTCCTCTAACCACTAGGCTAGGCTACCTGTCTCCTCTAACCACTAGGCTACCTGCCTCCTCTAACCACTAGGCTAGGCTACCTGTCTCCTCTAACCACTAGGCTAGGCTACCTGTCTCCTCTAACCACTAGACTACCTGTCTCCTCTAACCACTAGGCTAGGCTACCTGTCTCCTCTAACCACTAGACTACCTGCCCCTCTAACCACTAGGCTAGGCTACCTGTCTCCTCTAACCACTAGACTACCTGTCTCCTCTAACCACTAGGCTAGGCTACCTGTCTCCTCTAACCACTAGGCTAGGCTACCTGTCTCCTCTAACCACTAGGCTAGGCTACCTGCCTCCTCTAACCACTAGGCTAGGCTACCTGCCTCCTCTAACCACTAGACTACCTGTCTCCTCTAACCACTAGGCTAGGCTACCTGCCTCCTCTAACCACTAGGCTAGGCTACCTGTCTCCTCTAACCACTAGACTACCTGCCTCCTCTAACCACTAGGCTAGGCTACCTGCCTCCTCTAACCACTAGGCTACCTGCCTCCTCTAACCACTAGGCTACCTCCTCCTTTAACCACGAGGCTATCTGCCTCCTCTAACCACTAGGCTACTTGCCTCCTCTAACCACTAGGCTACCTGCCTCCTCTAACCACTAGGCTACCTGCCTCCTCTAACCACTAGGCTACCTGCCTCCTCTAACCACTAGGCTACCTGCCTCCTCTAACCACTAGGCTACCTGCCCCCTCTAACCACTAGACTACCTGCCTCCTCTAACCACTAGGCTACCTGCCTCCTCTAACCACTAGGCTACCTGCCTCCTCTAACCACTAGGCTACCTGCCTCTCTAACCACTAGGCTACCTGCCTCCTCTAACCACTAGGCTACCTGCCTCCTCTAACCACTAGGCTAGGCTACCTGTCTCCTCTAACCATTAGGCTACCTGCCTCCTCTAACCACTAGGCTAGGCTACCTGTCTCCTCTAACCACTAGGCTAGGCTACCTGTCTCCTCTAACCACTAGGCTAGGCTACCTGCCTCCTCTAACCACTAGGCTAGGCTACCTGTCTCCTCTAACCACTAGGCTACCTGCCTCCTCTAACCACTAGGCTAGGCTACCTGTCTCCTCTAACCATTAGGCTACCTGCCTCCTCTAACCACTAGGCTAGGCTACCTGTCTCCTCTAACCACTAGGCTAGGCTACCTGTCTCCTCTAACCACTAGGCTAGGCTACCTGCCTCCTCTAACCACTAGGCTAGGCTACCTGTCTCCTCTAACCACTAGGCTACCTGCCTCCTCTAACCACTAGGCTAGGCTACCTGTCTCCTCTAACCACTAGGCTAGGCTACCTGTCTCCTCTAACCACTAGGCTAGGCTACCTGCCTCCTCTAACCACTAGGCTAGGCTACCTGTCTCCTCTAACCACTAGGCTACCTGCCTCCTCTAACCACTAGGCTAGGCTACCTGTCTCCTCTAACCACTAGGCTAGGCTACCTGTCTCCTCTAACCACTAGGCTAGGCTACCTGCCTCCTCTAACCACTAGGCTAGGCTACCTGTCTCCTCTAACCACTAGGCTACCTGCCTCCTCTAACCACTAGGCTAGGCTACCTGTCTCCTCTAACAACTAGGCTAGGCTACCTGTCTCCTCTAACCACTAGACTACCTGTCTCCTCTAACCACTAGGCTAGGCTACCTGTCTCCTCTAACCACTAGACTACCTGCCCCTCTAACCACTAGGCTAGGCTACCTGTCTCCTCTAACCACTAGACTACCTGTCTCCTCTAACCACTAGGCTAGGCTACCTGTCTCCTCTAACCACTAGGCTAGGCTACCTGTCTCCTCTAACCACTAGGCTAGGCTACCTGCCTCCTCTAACCACTAGGCTAGGCTACCTGCCTCCTCTAACCACTAGACTACCTGTCTCCTCTAACCACTAGGCTAGGCTACCTGCCTCCTCTAACCACTAGGCTAGGCTACCTGTCTCCTCTAACCACTAGACTACCTGCCTCCTCTAACCACTAGGCTAGGCTACCTGCCTCCTCTAACCACTAGGCTACCTGCCTCCTCTAACCACTAGGCTACCTCCCTCCTTTAACCACGAGGCTATCTGCCTCCTCTAACCACTAGGCTACTTGCCTCCTCTAACCACTAGGCTACCTGCCTCCTCTAACCACTAGGCTACCTGCCTCCTCTAACCACTAGGCTACCTGCCTCCTCTAACCACTAGGCTACCTGCCTCCTCTAACCACTAGGCTACCTGCCTCCTCTAACCACTAGGCTACCTGCCTCCTCTAACCACTAGGCTACCTGCCTCCTCTAACCACTAGGCTACCTGCCTCCTCTAACCACTAGGCTACCTGCCTCCTCTAACCACGAGGCTACCTGCCTCCTCTAACCATTAGGCTACCTGCCTCCTCTAACCACTAGGCTACCTGCCTCCCTCCTCTAACCACTAGGCTACCTGCCTCCTCTAATCACGAGGCTACCTGCCTCCTCTAACCACTAGACTACCTGCCCCGCCTCCTCTAACCACTAGGCTACCTGCCTCCTCTAACCACTAGGCTACCTCCCTCCTCTAACCACTAGGCTACCTGCCTCCTCTAATCACAAGGCTACCTGCCTCCTCTAACCACTAGGCTACCTGCCTCCTCTAACCACTAGGCTACCTGCCTCCTCTAACCACTAGGCTACCTGCCTCCTCTAACCACTAGGCTACCTGCCTCTCTAACCACTACGCTACCTGCCTCCTCTAACCACTAGGCTATCTGCCTCCTCTAACCACTAGGCTAGGCTACCTGTCTCCTCTAACCACTAGGCTACCTGCCTCCTCTAACCACTAGGCTAGGCTACCTGTCTCCTCTAACCACTAGGCTAGGCTACCTGTCTCCTCTAACCACTAGGCTAGGCTACCTGCCTCCTCTAACCACTAGGCTAGGCTACCTGTCTCCTCTAACCACTAGGCTACCTGCCTCCTCTAACCACTAGGCTAGGCTACCTGTCTCCTCTAACCACTAGGCTAGGCTACCTGTCTCCTCTAACCACTAGACTACCTGTCTCCTCTAACCACTAGGCTAGGCTACCTGTCTCCTCTAACCACTAGACTACCTGCCCCTCTAACCACTAGGCTAGGCTACCTGTCTCCTCTAACCACTAGACTACCTGTCTCCTCTAACCACTAGGCTAGGCTACCTGTCTCCTCTAACCACTAGGCTAGGCTACCTGTCTCCTCTAACCACTAGGCTAGGCTACCTGCCTCCTCTAACCACTAGGCTAGGCTACCTGCCTCCTCTAACCACTAGACTACCTGTCTCCTCTAACCACTAGGCTAGGCTACCTGCCTCCTCTAACCACTAGGCTAGGCTACCTGTCTCCTCTAACCACTAGACTACCTGCCTCCTCTAACCACTAGGCTAGGCTACCTGCCTCCTCTAACCACTAGGCTACCTGCCTCCTCTAACCACTAGGCTACCTCCCTCCTTTAACCACGAGGCTATCTGCCTCCTCTAACCACTAGGCTACTTGCCTCCTCTAACCACTAGGCTACCTGCCTCCTCTAACCACTAGGCTACCTGCCTCCTCTAACCACTAGGCTACCTGCCTCCTCTAACCACTAGGCTACCTGCCTCCTCTAACCACTAGGCTACCTGCCCCCTCTAACCACTAGACTACCTGCCTCCTCTAACCACTAGGCTACCTGCCTCCTCTAACCACTAGGCTACCTGCCTCCTCTAACCACTAGGCTACCTGCCTCTCTAACCACTAGGCTACCTGCCTCCTCTAACCACTAGGCTACCTGCCTCCTCTAACCACTAGGCTAGGCTACCTGTCTCCTCTAACCATTAGGCTACCTGCCTCCTCTAACCACTAGGCTAGGCTACCTGTCTCCTCTAACCACTAGGCTAGGCTACCTGTCTCCTCTAACCACTAGGCTAGGCTACCTGCCTCCTCTAACCACTAGGCTAGGCTACCTGTCTCCTCTAACCACTAGGCTACCTGCCTCCTCTAACCACTAGGCTAGGCTACCTGTCTCCTCTAACCATTAGGCTACCTGCCTCCTCTAACCACTAGGCTAGGCTACCTGTCTCCTCTAACCACTAGGCTAGGCTACCTGTCTCCTCTAACCACTAGGCTAGGCTACCTGCCTCCTCTAACCACTAGGCTAGGCTACCTGTCTCCCACTCTAACCACCACTAGGCTACCTGCCTCCTCTAACCACTAGGCTAGGCTACCTGTCTCCTCTAACCACTAGGCTAGGCTACCTGTCTCCTCTAACCACTAGGCTAGGCTACCTGCCTCCTCTAACCACTAGGCTAGGCTACCTGTCTCCTCTAACCACTAGGCTACCTGCCTCCTCTAACCACTAGGCTAGGCTACCTGTCTCCTCTAACCACTAGGCTAGGCTACCTGTCTCCTCTAACCACTAGGCTAGGCTACCTGCCTCCTCTAACCACTAGGCTAGGCTACCTGTCTCCTCTAACCACTAGGCTACCTGCCTCCTCTAACCACTAGGCTAGGCTACCTGTCTCCTCTAACAACTAGGCTAGGCTACCTGTCTCCTCTAACCACTAGACTACCTGTCTCCTCTAACCACTAGGCTAGGCTACCTGTCTCCTCTAACCACTAGACTACCTGCCCCTCTAACCACTAGGCTAGGCTACCTGTCTCCTCTAACCACTAGACTACCTGTCTCCTCTAACCACTAGGCTAGGCTACCTGTCTCCTCTAACCACTAGGCTAGGCTACCTGTCTCCTCTAACCACTAGGCTAGGCTACCTGCCTCCTCTAACCACTAGGCTAGGCTACCTGCCTCCTCTAACCACTAGACTACCTGTCTCCTCTAACCACTAGGCTAGGCTACCTGCCTCCTCTAACCACTAGGCTAGGCTACCTGTCTCCTCTAACCACTAGACTACCTGCCTCCTCTAACCACTAGGCTAGGCTACCTGCCTCCTCTAACCACTAGGCTACCTGCCTCCTCTAACCACTAGGCTACCTCCCTCCTTTAACCACTAGGCTATCTGCCTCCTCTAACCACTAGGCTACCTGCCTCCTCTAACCACTAGGCTACCTGCCTCCTCTAACCACTAGGCTAGGCTACCTGCCTCCTCTAACCACTAGGCTACCTGCCTCCTCTAACCACTAGGCTACCTGCCTCCTCTAACCACTAGGCTACCTGCCCCCTCTAACCACTAGACTACCACTGCTACCTCCTCCTCTAACCACTAGGCTACCTGCCTCCTCTAACCACTAGGCTACCTGCCTCCTCTAACCACTAGGCTACCTGCCTCTCTAACCACTAGGCTACCTGACTCCTCTAACCACTAGGCTACCTGCCTCCTCTAACCACTAGGCTAGGCTACCTGTCTCCTCTAACCATTAGGCTACCTGCCTCCTCTAACCACTAGGCTAGGCTACCTGTCTCCTCTAACCACTAGGCTAGGCTACCTGTCTCCTCTAACCACTAGGCTAGGCTACCTGGGCTAGGCTACCTGCCTCCTCTAACCACTAGGCTAGGCTACCTGTCTCCTCTAACCACTAGGCTACCTGCCTCCTCTAACCACTAGGCTAGGCTACCTGTCTCCTCTAACCACTAGGCTAGGCTACCTGTCTCCTCTAACCACTAGGCTAGGCTACCTGTCTCCTCTAACCACTAGGCTAGGCTACCTGTCTCCTCTAACCACTAGGCTAGGCTACCTGTCTCCTCTAACCACTAGGCTAGGCTACCTGCCTCCTCTAACCACTAGGCTAGGCTACCTGTCTCCTCTAACCACTAGACTACCTGTCTCCTCTAACCACTAGGCTAGGCTACCTGTCTCCTCTAACCACTAGACTACCTGCCCCTCTAACCACTAGGCTAGGCTACCTGTCTCCTCTAACCACTAGACTACCTGTCTCCTCTAACCACTAGGCTAGGCTACCTGTCTCCTCTAACCACTAGGCTAGGCTACCTGTCTCCTCTAACCACTAGGCTAGGCTACCTGCCTCCTCTAACCACTAGGCTAGGCTACCTGCCTCCTCTAACCACTAGACTACCTGTCTCCTCTAACCACTAGGCTAGGCTACCTGCCTCCTCTAACCACTAGGCTAGGCTACCTGTCTCCTCTAACCACTAGACTACCTGCCTCCTCTAACCACTAGGCTAGGCTACCTGCCTCCTCTAACCACTAGGCTACCTGCCTCCTCTAACCACTAGGCTACCTCCCTCCTCTAACCACGAGGCTACCTGCCTCCTCTAACCACTAGGCTACCTGCCTCCTCTAACCACTAGGCTACCTGCCTCCTCTAACCACTAGGCTACCTGCCTCCTCTAACCACTAGGCTACCTGCCTCCTCTAACCACTAGACTACCTGCCTCCTCTAACCACTAGGCTACCTGCCTCCTCTAACCACTAGGCTACCTGCCTCCTCTAACCACTAGGCTACCTGCCTCCTCTAACCACTAGGCTACCTGCCTCCTCTAACCACTAGGCTACCTGCCTCTCTAACCACTAGGCTACCTGCCTCTCTAACCACTAGGCTACCTGCCTCCTCTAACCACTAGGCTACCTGCCTCCTCTAACCACTAGGCTAGGCTACCTGTCTCCTCTAACCACTAGGCTAGGCTACCTGTCTCCTCTAACCACTAGGCTAGGCTACCTGCCTCCTCTAACCACTAGGCTAGGCTACCTGTCTCCTCTAACCACTAGGCTAGGCTACCTGTCTCCTCTAACCACTAGACTACCTGCCCCTCTAACCACTAGGCTAGGCTACCTGTCTCCTCTAACCACTAGACTACCTGTCTCCTCTAACCACTAGGCTAGGCTACCTGTCTCCTCTAACCACTAGGCTAGGCTACCTGTCTCCTCTAACCACTAGGCTAGGCTACCTGCCTCCTCTAACCACTAGGCTAGGCTACCTGCCTCCTCTAACCACTAGACTACCTGTCTCCTCTAACCACTAGGCTAGGCTACCTGCCTCCTCTAACCACTAGGCTAGGCTACCTGTCTCCTCTAACCACTAGACTACCTGCCTCCTCTAACCACTAGGCTAGGCTACCTGCCTCCTCTAACCACTAGGCTACCTGCCTCCTCTAACCACTAGGCTACCTCCCTCCTTTAACCACGAGGCTATCTGCCTCCTCTAACCACTAGGCTACTTGCCTCCTCTAACCACTAGGCTACCTGCCTCCTCTAACCACTAGGCTACCTGCCTCCTCTAACCACTAGGCTACCTGCCTCCTCTAACCACTAGGCTACCTGCCTCCTCTAACCACTAGGCTACCTGCCCCCTCTAACCACTAGACTACCTGCCTCCTCTAACCACTAGGCTACCTGCCTCCTCTAACCACTAGGCTACCTGCCTCCTCTAACCACTAGGCTACCTGCCTCTAACCACTAGGCTACCTGCCTCCTCTAACCACTAGGCTACCTGCCTCCTCTAACCACTAGGCTAGGCTACCTGTCTCCTCTAACCATTAGGCTACCTGCCTCCTCTAACCACTAGGCTAGGCTACCTGTCTCCTCTAACCACTAGGCTAGGCTACCTGTCTCCTCTAACCACTAGGCTAGGCTACCTGCCTCCTCTCTAACCACTAGGCTAGGCTACCTGTCTCCTCTAACCACTAGGCTACCTGCCTCCTCTAACCACTAGGCTAGGCTACCTGTCTCCTCTAACCACTAGGCTAGGCTACCTGTCTCCTCTAACCACTAGGCTAGGCTACCTGTCTCCTCTAACCACTAGGCTAGGCTACCTGTCTCCTCTAACCACTAGGCTAGGCTACCTGTCTCCTCTAACCACTAGGCTAGGCTACCTGCCTCCTCTAACCACTAGACTACCTGCCTCCTCTAACCACTAGGCTAGGCTACCTGTCTCCTCTAACCACTAGACTACCTGTCTCCTCTAACCACTAGGCTAGGCTACCTGTCTCCTCTAACCACTAGACTACCTGCCCCTCTAACCACTAGGCTAGGCTACCTGTCTCCTCTAACCACTAGACTACCTGTCTCCTCTAACCACTAGGCTAGGCTACCTGTCTCCTCTAACCACTAGGCTAGGCTACCTGTCTCCTCTAACCACTAGGCTAGGCTACCTGCCTCCTCTAACCACTAGGCTAGGCTACCTGCCTCCTCTAACCACTAGACTACCTGTCTCCTCTAACCACTAGGCTAGGCTACCTGCCTCCTCTAACCACTAGGCTAGGCTACCTGTCTCCTCTAACCACTAGACTACCTGCCTCCTCTAACCACTAGGCTAGGCTACCTGCCTCCTCTAACCACTAGGCTACCTGCCTCCTCTAACCACTAGGCTACCTCCCTCCTCTAACCACGAGGCTACCTGCCTCCTCTAACCACTAGGCTACCTGCCTCCTCTAACCACTAGGCTACCTGCCTCCTCTAACCACTAGGCTACCTGCCTCCTCTAACCACTAGGCTACCTGCCTCCTCTAACCACTAGGCTACCTGCCTCCTCTAACCACTAGGCTACCTGCCTCCTCTAACCACTAGGCTACCTGCCTCCTCTAACCACTAGACTACCTGCCTCCTCTAACCACTAGGCTACCTGCCTCCTCTAACCACTAGGCTACCTGCCTCTCTAACCACTAGGCTACCTGCCTCTCTAACCACTAGGCTACCTGCCTCCTCTAACCACTAGGCTACCTGCCTCCTCTAACCACTAGGCTAGGCTACCTGTCTCCTCTAACCACTAGGCTAGGCTACCTGTCTCCTCTAACCACTAGGCTAGGCTACCTGCCTCCTCTAACAACTAGGCTAGGCTACCTGTCTCCTCTAACCACTAGGCTAGGCTACCTGTCTCCTCTAACCACTAGGCTAGGCTACCTGCCTCCTCTAACCACTAGGCTAGGCTACCTGTCTCCTCTAACCACTAGGCTAGGCTACCTGTCTCCTCTAACCACTAGGCTAGGCTACCTGCCTCCTCTAACCACTAGGCTAGGCTACCTGTCTCCTCTAACCACTAGGCTACCTGCCTCCTCTAACCACTAGGCTAGGCTACCTGTCTCCTCTAACCATTAGGCGACCTGCCTCCTCTAACGACTAGGCTAGGCTACCTGTCTCCTCTAACCACTAGGCTAGGCTACCTGTCTCCTCTAACCACTAGGCTACCTGCCTCCTCTAACCACTAGGCTACCTGCCTCCTCTAACCACTAGGCTAGGCTACCTGTCTCCTCTAACCATTAGGCTACCTGCCTCCTCTAACCACTAGGCTAGGCTACCTGTCTCCTCTAACCACTAGGCTAGGCTACCTGTCTCCTCTAACCACTAGGCTAGGCTACCTGCCTCCTCTAACCACTAGGCTAGGCTACCTGTCTCCTCTAACCACTAGGCTACCTGCCTCCTCTAACCACTAGGCTAGGCTACCTGTCTCCTCTAACCACTAGGCTAGGCTACCTGTCTCCTCTAACCACTAGGCTAGGCTACCTGTCTCCTCTAACCACTAGGCTAGGCTACCTGTCTCCTCTAACCACTAGGCTAGGCTACCTGCCTCCTCTAACCACTAGACTACCTGCCTCCTCTAACCACTAGGCTAGGCTACCTGTCTCCTCTAACCACTAGACTACCTGTCTCCTCTAACCACTAGGCTAGGCTACCTGTCTCCTCTAACCACTAGACTACCTGCCCTCTAACCACTAGGCTAGGCTACCTGTCTCCTCTAACCACTAGACTACCTGTCTCCTCTAACCACTAGGCTAGGCTACCTGTCTCCTCTAACCACTAGGCTAGGCTACCTGTCTCCTCTAACCACTAGGCTAGGCTACCTGCCTCCTCTAACCACTAGGCTAGGCTACCTGCCTCCTCTAACCACTAGACTACCTGTCTCCTCTAACCACTAGGCTAGGCTACCTGCCTCCTCTAACCACTAGGCTAGGCTACCTGTCTCCTCTAACCACTAGACTACCTGCCTCCTCTAACCACTAGGCTAGGCTACCTGCCTCCTCTAACCACTAGGCTACCTGCCTCCTCTAACCACTAGGCTACCTCCCTCCTCTAACCACGAGGCTACCTGCCTCCTCTAACCACTAGGCTACCTGCCTCCTCTAACCACTAGGCTACCTGCCTCCTCTAACCACTAGGCTACCTGCCTCCTCTAACCACTAGGCTACCTGCCTCCTCTAACCACTAGACTACCTGCCTCCTCTAACCACTAGGCTACCTGCCTCCTCTAACCACTAGGCTACCTGCCTCCTCTAACCACTAGACTACCTGCCTCCTCTAACCACTAGGCTACCTGCCTCCTCTAACCACTAGGCTACCTGCCTCTCTAACCACTAGGCTACCTGACTCTCTAACCACTAGGCTACCTGCCTCCTCTAACCACTAGGCTACCTGCCTCCTCTAACCACTAGGCTAGGCTACCTGTCTCCTCTAACCACTAGGCTAGGCTACCTGTCTCCTCTAACCACTAGGCTAGGCTACCTGCCTCCTCTAACCACTAGGCTAGGCTACCTGTCTCCTCTAACCACTAGGCTAGGCTACCTGTCTCCTCTAACCACTAGGCTAGGCTACCTGCCTCCTCTAACCACTAGGCTAGGCTACCTGTCTCCTCTAACCACTAGGCTACCTGCCTCCTCTAACCACTAGGCTAGGCTACCTGTCTCCTCTAACCACTAGGCTAGGCTACCTGTCTCCTCTAACCACTAGGCTACCTGTCTCCTCTAACCACTAGGCTAGGCTACCTGTCTCCTCTAACCACTAGACTACCTGTCTCCTCTAACCACTAGGCTAGGCTACCTGTCTCCTCTAACCACTAGACTACCTGTCTCCTCTAACCACTAGGCTAGGCTACCTGTCTCCTCTAACCACTAGACTACCTGCCCCTCTAACCAATAGGCTAGGCTACCTGTCTCCTCTAACCACTAGACTACCTGTCTCCTCTAACCACTAGGCTAGGCTACCTGTCTCCTCTAACCACTAGGCTAGGCTACCTGTCTCCTCTAACCACTAGGCTAGGCTACCTGCCTCCTCTAACCACTAGGCTAGGCTACCTGTCTCCTCTAACCACTAGGCTAGGCTACCTGCCTCCTCTAACCACTAGGCTAGGCTACCTGCCTCCTCTAACCACTAGACTACCTGTCTCCTCTAACCACTAGGCTAGGCTACCTGCCTCCTCTAACCACTAGGCTAGGCTACCTGTCTCCTCTAACCACTAGACTACCTGCCTCCTCTAACCACTAGGCTAGGCTACCTGCCTCCTCTAACCACTAGGCTACCTGCCTCCTCTAACCACTAGGCTACCTCCCTCCTCTAACCACGAGGCTACCTGCCTCCTCTAACCACTAGGCTACCTGCCTCCTCTAACCACTAGGCTACCTGCCTCCTCTAACCACTAGGCTACCTGCCTCCTCTAACCACTAGGCTACCTGCCTCCTCTAACCACTAGACTACCTGCCTCCTCTAACCACTAGGCTACCTGCCTCCTCTAACCACTAGGCTACCTGCCTCCTCTAACCACTAGACTACCTGCCTCCTCTAACCACTAGGCTACCTGCCTCCTCTAACCACTAGGCTACCTGCCTCTCTAACCACTAGGCTACCTGCCTCTCTAACCACTAGGCTACCTGCCTCCTCTAACCACTAGGCTACCTGCCTCCTCTAACCACTAGGCTAGGCTACCTGTCTCCTCTAACCACTAGGCTAGGCTACCTGTCTCCTCTAACCACTAGGCTAGGCTACCTGCCTCCTCTAACCACTAGGCTAGGCTACCTGTCTCCTCTAACCACTAGGCTAGGCTACCTGCCTCCTCTAACCACTAGGCTAGGCTACCTGCCTCCTCTAACCACTAGACTACCTGTCTCCTCTAACCACTAGGCTAGGCTACCTGCCTCCTCTAACCACTAGGCTAGGCTACCTGTCTCCTCTAACCACTAGACTACCTGCCTCCTCTAACCACTAGGCTAGGCTACCTGCCTCCTCTAACCACTAGGCTACCTGCCTCCTCTAACCACTAGGCTACCTCCCTCCTCTAACCACGAGGCTACCTGCCTCCTCTAACCACTAGGCTACCTGCCTCCTCTAACCACTAGGCTACCTGCCTCCTCTAACCACTAGGCTACCTGCCTCCTCTAACCACTAGGCTACCTGCCTCCTCTAACCACTAGACTACCTGCCTCCTCTAACCACTAGGCTACCTGCCTCCTCTAACCACTAGGCTACCTGCCTCCTCTAACCACTAGACTACCTGCCTCCTCTAACCACTAGGCTACCTGCCTCCTCTAACCACTAGGCTACCTGCCTCTCTAACCACTAGGCTACCTGCCTCTCTAACCACTAGGCTACCTGCCTCCTCTAACCACTAGGCTACCTGCCTCCTCTAACCACTAGGCTAGGCTACCTGTCTCCTCTAACCACTAGGCTAGGCTACCTGTCTCCTCTAACCACTAGGCTAGGCTACCTGCCTCCTCTAACCACTAGGCTAGGCTACCTGTCTCCTCTAACCACTAGGCTAGGCTACCTGTCTCCTCTAACCACTAGGCTAGGCTACCTGCCTCCTCTAACCACTAGGCTAGGCTACCTGTCTCCTCTAACCACTAGGCTAGGCTACCTGTCTCCTCTAACCACTAGGCTAGGCTACCTGCCTCCTCTAACCACTAGGCTAGGCTACCTGTCTCCTCTAACCACTAGGCTACCTGCCTCCTCTAACCACTAGGCTAGGCTACCTGTCTCCTCTAACCATTAGGCTACCTGCCTCCTCTAACGACTAGGCTAGGCTACCTGTCTCCTCTAACCACTAGGCTAGGCTACCTGTCTCCTCTAACCACTAGGCTACCTGCCTCCTCTAACCACTAGGCTACCTGCCTCCTCTAACCACTAGGCTACCTGCCTCCTCTAACCACTAGGCTAGGCTACCTGTCTCCTCTAACCATTAGGCTACCTGCCTCCTCTAACCACTAGGCTAGGCTACCTGTCTCCTCTAACCACTAGGCTAGGCTACCTGTCTCCTCTAACCACTAGGCTAGGCTACCTGCCTCCTCTAACCACTAGGCTAGGCTACCTGTCTCCTCTAACCACTAGGCTACCTGCCTCCTCTAACCACTAGGCTAGGCTACCTGTCTCCTCTAACCACTAGGCTAGGCTACCTGTCTCCTCTAACCACTAGGCTAGGCTACCTGTCTCCTCTAACCACTAGGCTAGGCTACCTCTCTCCTCTAACCACTAGGCTAGGCTACCTGCCTCCTCTAACCACTAGACTACCTGCCTCCTCTAACCACTAGGCTAGGCTACCTGTCTCCTCTAACCACTAGACTACCTGTCTCCTCTAACCACTAGGCTAGGCTACCTGTCTCCTCTAACCACTAGACTACCTGCCCCTCTAACCACTAGGCTAGGCTACCTGTCTCCTCTAACCACTAGACTACCTGTCTCCTCTAACCACTAGGCTAGGCTACCTGTCTCCTCTAACCACTAGGCTAGGCTACCTGTCTCCTCTAACCACTAGGCTAGGCTACCTGTCTCCTCTAACCACTAGGCTAGGCTACCTGCCTCCTCTAACCACTAGGCTAGGCTACCTGTCTCCTCTAACCACTAGGCTAGGCTACCTGTCTCCTCTAACCACTAGGCTAGGCTACCTGCCTCCTCTAACCACTAGGCTAGGCTACCTGTCTCCTCTAACCACTAGGCTACCTGCCTCCTCTAACCACTAGGCTAGGCTACCTGTCTCCTCTAACCATTAGGCTACCTGCCTCCTCTAACGACTAGGCTAGGCTACCTGTCTCCTCTAACCACTAGGCTAGGCTACCTGTCTCCTCTAACCACTAGGCTACCTGCCTCCTCTAACCACTAGGCTACCTGCCTCCTCTAACCACTAGGCTAGGCTACCTGTCTCCTCTAACCATTAGGCTACCTGCCTCCTCTAACCACTAGGCTAGGCTACCTGTCTCCTCTAACCACTAGGCTAGGCTACCTGTCTCCTCTAACCACTAGGCTAGGCTACCTGCCTCCTCTAACCACTAGGCTAGGCTACCTGTCTCCTCTAACCACTAGGCTACCTGCCTCCTCTAACCACTAGGCTAGGCTACCTGTCTCCTCTAACCACTAGGCTAGGCTACCTGTCTCCTCTAACCACTAGGCTAGGCTACCTGTCTCCTCTAACCACTAGGCTAGGCTACCTGTCTCCTCTAACCACTAGGCTAGGCTACCTGCCTCCCACCAGGCTAACCACTAGACTACCTGCCTCCTCTAACCACTAGGCTAGGCTACCTGTCTCCTCTAACCACTAGACTACCTGTCTCCTCTAACCACTAGGCTAGGCTACCTGTCTCCTCTAACCACTAGACTACCTGCCCCTCTAACCACTAGGCTAGGCTACCTGTCTCCTCTAACCACTAGACTACCTGTCTCCTCTAACCACTAGGCTAGGCTACCTGTCTCCTCTAACCACTAGGCTAGGCTACCTGTCTCCTCTAACCACTAGGCTAGGCTACCTGCCTCCTCTAACCACTAGGCTAGGCTACCTGCCTCCTCTAACCACTAGACTACCTGTCTCCTCTAACCACTAGGCTAGGCTACCTGCCTCCTCTAACCACTAGGCTAGGCTACCTGTCTCCTCTAACCACTAGACTACCTGCCTCCTCTAACCACTAGGCTAGGCTACCTGCCTCCTCTAACCACTAGGCTACCTGCCTCCTCTAACCACTAGGCTACCTCCCTCCTCTAACCACGAGGCTACCTGCCTCCTCTAACCACTAGGCTACCTGCCTCCTCTAACCACTAGGCTACCTGCCTCCTCTAACCACTAGGCTACCTGCCTCCTCTAACCACTAGACTATCTGCCTCCTCTAACCACTAGGCTACCTGCCTCCTCTAACCACTAGGCTACCTGCCTCCTCTAACCACTAGACTACCTGCCTCCTCTAACCACTAGGCTACCTGCCTCCTCTAACCACTAGGCTACCTGCCTCTCTAACCACTAGGCTACCTGACTCTCTAACCACTAGGCTACCTGCCTCCTCTAACCACTAGGCTACCTGCCTCCTCTAAACACTAGGCTAGGCTACCTGTCTCCTCTAACCACTAGGCTAGGCTACCTGTCTCCTCTAACCACTAGGCTAGGCTACCTGCCTCCTCTAACCACTAGGCTAGGCTACCTGTCTCCTCTAACCACTAGGCTAGGCTACCTGTCTCCTCTAACCACTAGGCTAGGCTACCTGCCTCCTCTAACCACTAGGCTAGGCTACCTGTCTCCTCTAACCACTAGGCTAGGCTACCTGTCTCCTCTAACCACTAGGCTAGGCTACCTGCCTCCTCTAACCACTAGGCTAGGCTACCTGTCTCCTCTAACCACTAGGCTAGGCTACCTGTCTCCTCTAACCACTAGGCTAGGCTACCTGTCTCCTCTAACCACTAGGCTAGGCTACCTGTCTCCTCTAACCACTAGGCTAGGCTACCTGTCTCCTCTAACCACTAGGCTAGGCTACCTGCCTCCTCTAACCACTAGACTACCTGTCTCCTCTAACCACTAGGCTAGGCTACCTGTCTCCTCTAACCACTAGACTACCTGTCTCCTCTAACCACTAGGCTAGGCTACCTGCCTCCTCTAACCACTAGGCTAGGCTACCTGTCTCCTCTAACCACTAGGCTAGGCTACCTGTCTCCTCTAACCACTAGGCTAGGCTACCTGCCTCCTCTAACCACTAGGCTACTACCTGTCTCCTCTAACCACTAGGCTAGGCTACCTGTCTCCTCTAACCACTAGGCTAGGCTACCTGTCTCCTCTAACCACTAGGCTAGGCTACCTGTCTCCTCTAACCACTAGGCTAGGCTACCTGTCTCCTCTAACCACTAGGCTAGGCTACCTGTCTCCTCTAACCACTAGGCTAGGCTACCTGTCTCCTCTAACCACTAGGCTAGGCTACCTGCCTCCTCTAACCACTAGACTACCTGTCTCCTCTAACCACTAGGCTAGGCTACCTGTCTCCTCTAACCACTAGACTACCTGTCTCCTCTAACCACTAGGCTAGGCTACCTGTCTCCTCTAACCACTAGACTACCTGCCCCTCTAACCACTAGGCTAGGCTACCTGTCTCCTCTAACCACTAGACTACCTGTCTCCTCTAACCACTAGGCTAGGCTACCTGTCTCCTCTAACCACTAGGCTAGGCTACCTGTCTCCTCTAACCACTAGGCTAGGCTACCTGCCTCCTCTAACCACTAGGCTAGGCTACCTGCCTCCTCTAACCACTAGGATACCTGTCTCCTCTAACCACTAGGCTACCTGTCTCCTCTAACCACTAGGCTACCTGTCTCCTCTAACCACTAGGCTAGGCTACCTGTCTCCTCTAACCACTAGGCTAGGCTACCTGTCTCCTCTAACCACTAGGCTAGGCTACCTGTCTCCTCTAACCACTAGGCTAGGCTACCTGTCTCCTCTAACCACTAGGCTAGGCTACCTGCCTCCTCTAACCACTAGACTACCTGTCTCCTCTAACCACTAGGCTAGGCTACCTGTCTCCTCTAACCACTAGGCTAGGCTACCTGCCTCCTCTAACCACTAGGCTAGGCTACCTGTCTCCTCTAACCACTAGACTACCTGCCTCCTCTAACCACTAGGCTAGGCTACCTGCCTCCTCTAACCACTAGGCTAGGCTACCTGCCTCCTCTAACCACTAGGCTAAGCTACCTGCCTCCTCTAACCACTAGGATACCTGTCTCCTCTAACCACTAGACTACCTGTCTCCTCTAACCACTAGGCTAGGCTACCTGTCTCCTCTAACCACTAGACTACCTGTCTCCTCTAACCACTAGGCTAGGCTACCTGCCTCCTCTAACCACTAGGATACCTTACTCCTCTAACCACTAGGCTACCTGTCTCCTCTAACCACTAGGCTAGGCTACCTGTCTCCTCTAACCACTAGGCTAGGCTACCTGCCTCCTCTAACCACTAGGATACCTGTCTCCTCTAACCACTAGGCTAGGCTACCTGTCTCCTCTAACCACTAGGCTACCTGTCTCCTCTAACCACTATGCTAGGCTACCTGTCTCCTCTAACCACTAGGCTAGGCTACCTGTCTCCTCTAACCACTAGGCTAGGCTACCTGCCTCCTCTAACCACTAGACTACCTGTCTCCTCTAACCACTAGGCTAGGCTACCTGTCTCCTCTAACCACTAGGCTAGGCTACCTGCCTCCTCTAACCACTAGGCTAGGCTACCTGTCTCCTCTAACCACTAGACTACCTGCCTCCTCTAACCACTAGGCTAGGCTACCTGCCTCCTCTAACCACTAGGCTAGGCTACCTGCCTCCTCTAACCTCTAGGCTAAGCTACCTGCCTCCTCTAACCACTAGGATACCTGTCTCCTCTAACCACTAGACTACCTGTCTCCTCTAACCACTAGGCTAGGCTACCTGTCTCCTCTAACCACTAGACTACCTGTCTCCTCTAACCACTAGGCTAGGCTACCTGCCTCCTCTAACCACTAGGATACCTTACTCCTCTAACCACTAGGCTACCTGTCTCCTCTAACCACTAGGCTAGGCTACCTGTCTCTTCTAACCACTAGGCTAGGCTACCTGTCTCCTCTAACCACTAGACTACCTGCCTCCTCTAACCACTAGGATACCTGTCTCCTCTAACCACTAGGCTAGGCTACCTGTCTCCTCTAACCACTAGGCTACCTGTCTCCTCTAACCACTAGGCTAGGCTACCTGTCTCCTCTAACCACTAGGCTACCTGTCTCCTCTAACCACTAGACTACCTGCCTCCTCTAACCACTAGGCTACCTGCCTCTCTAACCACTAGGCTACCTGCCTCCTCTAACCACTAGGCTACCTGCCTCCTCTAACCACTAGGCTAGGCTACCTGTCTCCTCTAACCACTAGGCTACCTGCTTCCTCTAACCACTAGGCTAGGCTACCTGTCTCCTCTAACCACTAGGCTACCTGCCTCCTCTAACCACTAGGCTAGGCTACCTGTCTCCTCTAACCACTAGGCTAGGCTACCTGTCTCCTCTAACCACTAGACTACCTGTCTCCTCTAACCACTAGGCTAGGCTACCTGTCTCCTCTAACCACTAGACTACCTGCCCCTCTAACCACTAGGCTAGGCTACCTGTCTCCTCTAACCACTAGACTACCTGTCTCCTCTAACCACTAGGCTAGGCTACCTGTCTCCTCTAACCACTAGGCTAGGCTACCTGTCTCCTCTAACCACTAGGCTAGGCTACCTGCCTCCTCTAACCACTAGGCTAGGCTACCTGCCTCCTCTAACCACTAGACTACCTGTCTCCTCTAACCACTAGGCTAGGCTACCTGCCTCCTCTAACCACTAGGCTAGGCTACCTGTCTCCTCTAACCACTAGACTACCTGCCTCCTCTAACCACTAGGCTAGGCTACCTGCCTCCTCTAACCACTAGGCTACCTGCCTCCTCTAACCACTAGGCTACCTCCCTCCTCTAACCACGAGGCTACCTGCCTCCTCTAACCACTAGGCTACCTGCCTCCTCTAACCACTAGGCTACCTGCCTCCTCTAACCACTAGGCTACCTGCCTCCTCTAACCACTAGGCTACCTGCCTCCTCTAACCACTAGGCTACCTGCCTCCTCTAACCACTAGACTACCTGCCTCCTCTAACCACTAGGCTACCTGCCTCCTCTAACCACTAGGCTACCTGCCTCCTCTAACCACTAGGCTACCTGCCTCTCTAACCACTAGGCTACCTGCCTCCTCTAACCACTAGGCTAGGCTACCTGTCTCCTCTAACCACTAGGCTAGGCTACCTGTCTCCTCTAACCACTAGGCTAGGCTACCTGCCTCCTCTAACCACTAGACTACCTGTCTCCTCTAACCACTAGGCTAGGCTACCTGTCTCCTCTAACCACTAGGCTAGGCTACCTGCCTCCTCTAACCACTAGGCTAGGCTACCTGTCTCCTCTAACCACTAGGCTAGGCTACCTGTCTCCTCTAACCACTAGGCTAGGCTACCTGTCTCCTCTAACCACTAGGCTACCTGCCTCCTCTAACCACTAGGCTAGGCTACCTGTCTCCTCTAACCACTAGGCTAGGCTACCTGTCTCCTCTAACCACTAGGCTAGGCTACCTGTCTCCTCTAACCACTAGGCTAGGCTACCTGCCTCCTCTAACCACTAGACTACCTGTCTCCTCTAACCACTAGGCTAGGCTACCTGTCTCCTCTAACCACTAGACTACCTGTCTCCTCTAACCACTAGGCTAGGCTACCTGTCTCCTCTAACCACTAGGCTAGGCTACCTGTCTCCTCTAACCACTAGGCTAGGCTACCTGTCTCCTCTAACCACTAGACTACCTGCCTCCTCTAACCACTAGGATACCTGTCTCCTCTAACCACTAGGCTAGGCTACCTGTCTCCTCTAACCACTAGGCTACCTGTCTCCTCTAACCACTAGGCTAGGCTACCTGTCTCCTCTAACCACTAGGCTACCTGTCTCCTCTAATCACTAGACTACCTGCCTCCTCTAACCACTAGGCTAGGCTACCTGCCTCCTCTAACCACTAGGCTAGGCTACCTGTCTCCTCTAACCACTAGACTACCTGTCTCCTCTAACCACTAGGCTAGGCTACCTGCCGCCCCAAATCTAATAACCTGCATGTACACACCATGTTTCCCCGTGGCAATTTCAGACTATAGGCATAAACTCTTCTAACCGGCTGGTGCATTATGAGCACAAACAAAACACTTTATTGGCTTTGTTACTGACTGAAGAGAACTGTGGTGAGTGCCTGTCTGTCACTGACTGAAGAGAACTGTGGTGAGTCCCTGTCTGTCACTGACTGAAGAGAACTGTGGTGAGTCCCTGTCTGTCACTGACTGAAGAGAACTGTGGTCCCTGTCTGTTACTGACTGAAGAGAACTGTGGTGAGTCCCTGTCTGTCACTGACTGAAGAGAACTGTGGTCCCTGTCTGTTACTGACTGAAGAGAACTGTGGTGAGTCCCTGTCTGTCACTGACTGAAGAGAACTGTGGTCCCTGTCTGTTACTGACTGAAGAGAACTGTGGTGAGTCCCTGTCTGTCACTGACTGAAGAGAACTGTGGTCCCTGTCTGTTACTGACTGAAGAGAACTGTGGTCCCTGTCTGTCACTGACTGAAGAGAACTGTGGTGAGTCCCTGTCTGTTACTGACTGAAGAGAACTGTGGTGAGTCCCTGTCTGTTACTGACTGAAGAGAACTGTGGTCCCTGTCTGTTACTGACTGAAGAGAACTGTGGTGAGTCCCTGTCTGTCACTGACTGAAGAGAACTGTGGTCCCTGTCTGTCACTGACTGAAGAGAACTGTGGTGAGTCCCTGTCTGTTACTGACTGAAGAGAACTGTGGTGAGTCCCTGTCTGTCACTGACTGAAGAGAAGTGTGGTGAGTCCCTGTCTGTCACTGACTGAAGAGAACTGTGGTCGCTGTCTGTCACTGACTGAAGAGAACTGTGGTCGCTGTCTGTCACTGACTGAAGAGAACTGTGGTGAGTCCCTGTCTGTTACTGACTGAAGAGAACTGTGGTCCCTGTCTGTTACTGACTGAAGAGAACTGTGGTGAGTCCCTGTCTGTTACTGACTGAAGAGAACTGTGGTCCCTGTCTGTTACTGACTGAAGAGAACTGTGGTGAGTCCCTGTCTGTCACTGACTGAAGAGAACTGGGGCTGAGTGCCTGTCTGTTACTGACTGAAGAGAACTGGGGCTGAGTGCCTGTCTGTTACTGACTGAAGAGAACTGTGGTGAGTCCCTGTCTGTCACTGACTGAAGAGAACTGGGGCTGAGTGCCTGTCTGTCACTGACTGAAGAGAACTGGGGCTGAGTGCCTGTCTGTCACTGACTGAAGAGAACTGGGGCTGAGTGCCTGTCTGTCACTGACTGAAGAGAACTGGGGCTGAGTGCCTGTCTGTCACTGACTGAAGAGAACTGTGGTCCCTGTCTGTTACTGACTGAAGAGAACTGTGGTGAGTCCCTGTCTGTCACTGACTGAAGAGAACTGTGGTCCCTGAGTCCTGAAGAGAACTGTCTGTCTACTGACTGAAGAGAACTGTGGTGAGTCCCTGTCTGTTACTGACTGAAGAGAACTGTGGTGAGTCCCTGTCTGTCACTGACTGAAGAGAACTGTGGTCCCTGTCTGTTACTGACTGAAGAGAACTGTGGTCCCTGTCTGTCACTGACTGAAGAGAACTGGGGCTGAGTGCCTGTCTGTCACTGACTGAAGAGAACTGGGGCTGAGTCCCTGTCTGTCACTGACTGAAGAGAACTGGGGCTGAGTGCCTGTTTGTCACTGACTGAAGAGAACTGGGGTCCCTGTCTGTTACTGACTGAAGAGAACTGTGGTGAGTCCCTGTCTGTCACTGACTGAAGAGAACTGGGGCTGAGTGCCTGTCTGTCACTGACTGAAGAGAACTGGGGCTGAGTGCCTGTCTGTCACTGACTGAAGAGAACTGGGGCTGAGTGCCTGTCTGTCACTGACTGAAGAGAACTGGGGCTGAGTCCCTGTCTGTCACTGACTGAAGAGAACTGGGGCTGAGTGCCTGTCTGTCACTGACTGAAGAGAACTGGGGCTGAGTCCCTGTCTGTCACTGACTGAAGAGAACTGTGGTCCCTGTCTGTCACTGACTGAAGAGAACTGTGGCTGAGTCCCTGTCTGCCACTGACTGAAGAGAACTGTGGTCCCTGTCTGTCACTGACTGAAGAGAACTGTGGCTGAGTCCCTGTCTGTCACTGACTGAAGAGAACTGTGGTCCCTGTCTGTCACTGACTGAAGAGAACTGTGGTGAGTCCCTGTCTGTTACTGACTGAAGAGAACTGTGGTCCCTGTCTGTCACTGACTGAAGAGAACTGTGGTCGCTGTCTGTCACTGACTGAAGAGAACTGGGGCTGAGTGCCTGTCTGTCACTGACTGAAGAGAACTGGGGCTGAGTGCCTGTTTGTCACTGACTGAAGAGAACTGTGGTCGCTGTCTGTCACTGACTGAAGAGAACTGGGGCTGAGTGCCTGTTTGTCTGACATCCGAATTTGCTACAACATTATGCCGCGTAGCCTAGGCGAACACTTTGGCGAAAAAATATATGAATATTGGCAGCTATTAACAACCTTATCCGGGGTGCTTAAGCGAAATGTCAGTATAGAGACAAAGTGGAGTAAGTTTTGCCTAATGTTAGCTAGCTATTTAACATTGAAACTGGTTGGTTAGCTACCAGCAGATTCATGAAGCGTAGTAACATTATGAGTTGGGATTATGTTTAATTGTTTGCTAGCTAGCTACATGTCTAAACAAAAGACTCCACTCTGCCAAGTGACCATTTCACTGTACTAAAATCTAAAATTATCCGGTAGAATATATATATGTATATATAATAACAAAAACAAATTAGCTTAAGTGAAGACATTGTCAGCTATATGATATGGTCATTATTTGAACTGGCTAGCCAGCTAACTTAACATTAGCTAGCTAACTTAACATTAGCCAGCTAACTTAACATTAGCCAGCTAACTTAACATTAGCTAGCTAACTTAACATTAGCTAGCCAGCTAACTTAACATTAGCTAGCCAGCTAACTAGCCAGCTAACTTAACATTAGCTAGCTAACAACATTAGCTAGCCAGCCAGCTAACTTAACATTAGCCAGCTAACATTAACATTAGCTAGCTAACTTAACATTAGCTAGCCAGCTAACTTAACATTAGCTAGCCAGCTAACTTAACATTAGCCAGCTAACTTAACATTAGCTAGCCAGCTAACTTAACATTAGCTAGCTAACTTAACATTAGCCAGCTAACTTAACATTAGCTAGCCAGCTAACTAGCTAGCTAACTAACTTAACAACAACATTAGCTAGCCAGCTAACTTAATTAACATTAGCCAGCTAACTTAACATTAGCTAGCCAGCTAACTTAACATTAGCTAGCTAACTTAACATTAGCCAGCTAACTTAACATTAGCTAGCCAGCTAACTAGCCAGCTAACTTAACATTAGCTAGCTAACTTAACATTAGCTAGCCAGCTAACTTAACATTAGCTAGCTAACTTAACATTAGCTAGCCAGCTAACTTAACATTAGCTAGCTAACTTAACATTAGCCAGCTAACTTAACATTAGCTAGCCATTAGCTAGCTAAGCTTAACATTAGCTAGCTAACTTAACATTAGCTAGCCAGCTAACAGCTAACTAACATTAGCTAGCTAACTTAACATTAGCTAGCCAGCTAACTTAACATTAGCTAGCCAGCTAACTTAACATTAGCTAGCCAGCTAACTTAACATTAGCTAGCCAGCTAACTTAACATTAGCTAGCTAACTTAACATTAGCTAGCCAGCTAACTTAACATTAGCTAGCTAACTTAACATTAGCTAGCTAACTTAACATTAGCTAGCCAGCTAACTTAACATTAGCTAGCTAACTTAACATTAGCTAGCCAGCTAACTTAACATTAGCTAGCCAGCTAACTTAACATTAGCTAGCCAGCTAACTTAACATTAGCTAGCCAGCTAACTTAACATTAGCTAGCTAACAAGCTAGAAATGATCCATAATTTTTTTTTAAAGTTGCTTTTAGTTGCCTGGTTTGCTAGATTGACCGTAAATGAATAATTAATAATCATGAATAAATAAATAACATTTACTGAATTCATTTTAAAACTGATGGGTTTATTTATACACCAGTTATGCTACTTTGGACCACCAGGCTGCTGATGTCATGCAGCCTATCGGTTTTTATGTTTATACTTTTCATAAAGACAATGACGAGTTTGATGTCTAATGACAGAATATTCTGTGACAACTGTCTACAGATATAGTATAAACCATCCTTTAATCTTGAAATCTCTGATTTTAGTACCCAGCATACTCACTCTGTTTAGCACATGCCTCGCATGTGAGGAGAAAGAGATGGGCGGGGCTCAGGCTTAAGAGGGTGTGAACGATGCTGAATGCGTGTAGACAAAGAAGAGCTCTCCAGTAGGTGTACTTTACCAAAACATTCAAAGGCCTTTTTCTCCAAAGTGGGGTTACAGGTTTATCAACTTTCAAAGCAGAATTACTTTCCCATTGTTCCTCAAATGTAGTGTGTGATATACAAAGGGTGGGTCTAATTCTGAAAGCTGATTGGTTAAAACCGCATTCCAGCTGGTGTCTATTCCACAAGTTACCACCGGCTAAATCTATGATGTTATGTACTCTGTTCCATTTGACTGCTGTAATCCACTGTTTCGTCAGCCCAGCCAGGCAATTTATAAACTTGATCTCCACTATAAAAAGCATCTAGACATTATCTCACATTTCTTTTAGACTTACATTTAGTTTTCAACAGCAGAGATTTGTTTAAACCTTGCTGTCTGTCTCTCTGACATTTACAACATTGTTTCAATATTCAAATTCGATCTCCAGCTGTCCCATAGTAATGAACGTGTTGGTTGTCGGGACGAGACAGGCAGGCAGTGTTACTCAGCCAGTCAAAATCATGAATCAGCATCATTTTTATGGATAAACTGGAAAAAGGTCCAAACGAAACACAAATCAGCTAGTTTGCAGTGGATGTATCCAAATAAATGTCACTAGAAAACATCTTAAACAAATGCTAATACTGCTACTTTGTTATTCTGTTCGACGTGACTGTAAATTAGCCGTAGTTGGCTAGCTAGCGAACAAGGGATAAGAATGTTGCCAGCCAGTATGGCAATGGAACATTTAAAACAAACGACTGGGTCGCGTCCATCTATCGGCTTCTCGGGCATTATCACTTTTAAATATACAGTTAGTCTAGCACTGAATCAATTATAGTCCTGTCCAACGGCCGCGGGAGGACTGAACAGTGAAGCTGGAGTTTTACACAAGTTTCCGCGGGTGGAGCGGCAACTCAAGGACCACTCCTGCATTTCCAATACCAGCTAACCCGTTTGAATAATTAGTCCTCTAAATATATGAATATTAGATAAATGATGATTGACTATATAGGCAGGCTATATATAACATGTATTGGTTGTTAGCCTAGCATCATATCTCCTTTCACTATCGGCTATATATAACATGTATTAGTTGTTAGCCTAGCATCATATCTCCTTTCACTATCGGCTATATATAACATGTATTGGTTGTTAGCCTAGCATCATATCTCCTTTCACTATCGGCTATATATAACATGTATTGGTTGTTAGCCTAGCATCATATCTCCTTTCACTATCGGCTATATATAACATGTATTGGTTGTTAGCCTAGCATCATATCTCCTTTCACTATCGGCTATATATAACATGTATTGGTTGTTAGCCTAGCATCATATCTCCTTTCACTATCGGCTATATATAACATGTATTGGTTGTTAGCCTAGCATCATATCTCCTTTCACTATCGGCTATATATAACATGTATTGGTTGTTAGCCTAGCATCATATCTCCTTTCACTATCGGCTATATATAACATGTATTGGTTGTTAGCCTAGCATCATATCTCCTTTCACTATCGGCTATATATAACATGTATTGGTTGTTAGCCTAGCATCATATCTCCTTTCACTATCGGCTATATATAACATGTATTGGTTGTTAGCCTAGCATCATATCTCCTTTCACTATCGGCTATATATAGCATGTATTGGTTGTTAGCCTAGCATCATATCTCCTTTCACTATCGGCTATATATAACATGTATTGGTTGTTAGCCTAGCATCATATCTCCTTTCACTATCGGCTATATATAACATGTATTGGTTGTTAGCCTAGCATCATATCTCCTTTCACTATCGGCTATATATAACATGTATTGGTTGTTAGCCTAGCATCATATCTCCTTTCACTATCGGCTATATATAACATGTATTGGTTGTTAGCCTAGCATCATATCTCCTTTCACTATCGGCTATATATAACATGTATTGGTTGTTAGCCTAGCATCATATCTCCTTTCACTATCGGCTATATATAACATGTATTGGTTGTTAGCCTAGCATCATATCTCCTTTCACTATCGGCTATATATAACATGTATTGGTTGTTAGCCTAGCATCATATCTCCTTTCACTATCGATCTATCGGTCAAAGGATGGGAGGAACGACGGATACATCGGTTATCCCAAAACAGGGGCATTGTCTCCATTCTAGGCTATTTGTCTCTAACTGAGACTACCACTGGTTCACGTTATAGAGTCTAGTGGCTAGACCTGTTTGCTGTTAGTCATTTTAAGTTCCATTATTAGAACCTATCTTAGACAGGGCTTGAGCCAAACCCCTGTCTCCATTCTAGGCTATTTGTCTCTAACTGAGACTACCACTGGTTCACGTTATAGAGTCTAGTGGCTAGACCTGTTTGCTGTTAGTCATTTTAAGTTCCATTATTAGAACCTATCTTAGACAGGGCTTGAGCCAAACCCCTGTCTCCATTCTAGGCTATTTGTCTCTAACTGAGACTACCACTGGTTCACGTTATAGAGTCTAGTGGCTAGACCTGTTTGCTGTTAGTCATTTTAAGTTCCATTATTAGAACCTATCTTAGACAGGGCTTGAGCCAAACCCCTGTCTCCATTCTAGGCTATTTGTCTCTAACTGAGACTACCACTGGTTCACGTTATAGAGTCTAGTGGCTAGACCTGTTTGCTGTTAGTCATTTTAAGTTCCATTATTAGAACCTATCTTAGACAGGGCTTGAGCCAAACCCCTGTCTCCATTCTAGGCTATTTGTCTCTAACTGAGACTACCACTGGTTCACGTTATAGAGTCTAGACCGGATAATAGACTAGTCTAAACAGGCTGGACCTGTTTGCTGTTAGTCATTTTAAGTTCCATTAAGTCGTCCGTCCGTCCCCCCCGTCCCCCCCACTCCGTGTCTATGCAAGGTCCATGACCAGGGGCAGCCCTCGCAATCCTTCTCCACGCCAATCCGTGACCTACATTCACAAGATAATTAGTCTCCCCAGGGGACAGTGTTGACACTGATACTAGGGACTGGTACTGTTCCCTTATTTTGGCCCCATAGTGTGGCCCCTGGGGTGGCTAGTAGGTGGATGATAATACACACTCAGTAACGCCACTGCAGTCCCTCTTTGTTCTGTCTCTCTCTTTTTTGTTCTCTCTCTAGTTCTCTCTCTCTAGTTTTCTCTCTCTCTCTCTAGTTCTCTCTCTCTCTCTCTAGTTCTCTCTCTCTCTAGTTCTCTCTCTCTCTAGTTCTCTCTCTCTCTCTAGTTCTCTCTCTCAAGTTATCTCTCTAGTTCTCTCTCTAGTTCTCTCTCTCGCTCATTCATGTCCTATCCCTAGTTCTATCTCTCCCTAGTTCTATCTCTCCCTAGTTCTATCTATCCCTAGTTCTATCTCTCCCTAGTTCTATCTCTCCCTAGTTCTATCTCTCCTTAGTTCTATCTCTCTCTAGTTCTCTCTCTCTCTAGTTCTCTCTCTAGCTCTCTCTAGGTCTCTCTAGGTATCTCTCTCTAGTTCTCTCTCTCTAGTTCTCTCTCTCTAGTTCTCTCTCTCTAGTTCTCTCGTTCATGTTCTCGTTCTCTCTCTAGTTCTCTCTCTCCCCTCAATCCGTGACCTACATTCACAAGATAATAAGCATAGACCTATGAGTCTACTTCATTGGAGGTGTAGCATACACTACCGGTCAAAGGTTTTAGAACACCTACTCATTCAAGGGTTTCTCTTTATTTTTGCTATTTTATACGTTGTAGAATAATAATGAAGACATCAAAACTATGAAATAACACATATGGAATCGTGTAGTAACCAAAAAAGTGTACTAACCAAAAATAGCCACCCTTTGCATTGATGACAGCTTTGCACACTCTTAGCATTCTCTCAACCAGCTTCACCTGGAATGCTTTTCCAACAGTCTTGAAGGACTTCCGACATATGTAGACCACTTGCTGGCTGCTTTTCCTTCACTCTGCGGTCCGACTCATCCCAAACCATCTCAATTGGGTTGAGGTCACCTGATGCAGCACCCCATCACTCTCCTTCTTGGTCAAATAGCCCTTACACAGCCTGGAGGTGTGGTGTGTCACTGTCCTGTTGAAAAACAGGACCACTAAAACATATAGCCTCAAAATAATGAAGACGCTATGAAGAAAATGACCATTTAAATGATATAGTACGTAGTTTTCAACTCAATTATATCAGAGACGTGAAATATACAACTCCAGGAGAAGTGTGAAGTATATAAGCCCAAACCAGATGGGATGGCGTATCGCTGCAGAATGCTGTTGTAGCCATGCTGGTTAGGTGTGCCTTGAATTCTAAATAAATCAAAGACAGTGTCACCAGCAAAGCACCCCCACACCATAACACCTCCCCCTCCATGCTTCACGGTGGGAACCACACATGCAGAGATCATCTGTTCAACCACACGGTTGGAAACAAAAATCTCTAATTTGGACTCCAAACCGAAGGACAAATTTCCACCGCTCTACTTGTATTTCTTAGCCCAAGCACCTCCTATTGGTGTCCTTCAGTAGTGGTTTCTTTGCAGCAATTCGACCATGAAGGCTTGATTCACACAGTCTCCTCTGAACTGTTGATGTTGAGATGTGTCGGTTACTTGAACTCCGTGAAGCATTTATTTGAGTTGAAATGTCTGATGCTGGTAACTCAAACGAAATGATCCTCTGCAGCAGAGGTAACTCTGGGTCTTCCTTTCCTGTGGAGGTCCTCATGAGACCCAGTTTCGTCATAGCGCTTGATGGTTTTTGCGACTGCACTTGAAGAAACTTTCAAAGTTCTTGAAATGTTCCGTATTGACTGACCTTCATGTCTTAAAGTAATGATGGACTGTCGTTTCTCTTTGCTTATTTCAGCAATTCTTGCCGTAATATGGACTTGGTATTTTACCAAATAGGGATATCTTCTGTATAACCCACACTTTGTCAGAACACAACTGATTGGCTCAAACACATGAAGGAGGAAAGAAATTCCACACATTAACTAAAGCGTTAGTTCTAGTAGCGATGTTGACCATGACGTGACAACAATGTAGGCTGTGTGTAGCGGTTATGATATGAAGGTTTTGCTTAGAATGTTTTTTTGTTTTTTTTGCCTGGTCACAGACAGC
This sequence comes from Oncorhynchus nerka, assembly GCF_034236695.1. NCBI lineage: Eukaryota > Metazoa > Chordata > Actinopteri > Salmoniformes > Salmonidae > Oncorhynchus > Oncorhynchus nerka. The sequence goes on from NC_088406.1 coordinate 4,852,028, forward strand.
TAAATGTGTTGTGCACTGAAGTCCACAAGTGAAGGGAAAAGGTGAGAGGAGGGAGAGAGCGAAGTAGATAGATGCGTGAAGGGAAAAGGTGAGAGGGAGGGAGAGAGGGAGGGAGAGAGCGAAGTAGATAGATGCGTGAAGGAATGATATATACAACGAGCTGTTTTGTGTGTGGCTGCTATGAAAGTGAACTGTGCTTGCATTTGATCGGGGGGTGATTGTGTCTATTCTATGGGAAAAACTAGTCTAAAAACGGAAGCAAACGGGGATGATACCTAGTTGAATGTATTCAACTGAAATGTGTCTTTCACATACCTCATCTGACTCTGTGTGGTTCCTCATTCTGAAAAGAATCTGTGGCGTAACCCTCTTTCAGGTCCTACTTTTAGTAATATGGTTATTATGTGCTAAGAGAGCAAGGATTTCCTTGCTACTAAATCCAATTCTAAAGTATAGTTTCACCAGGTCATCTAACTCAGGCATTTCAACAGTGGCGTGCAACAGGGAACCAGGGAGATATGTTGAAATAGGCTGTAACTGTGACTTGATTTAAAACATTTTAACACTTTATTCTCAAAATTGTAAAAATTAAATAATAAACCAAGTACCACCATGTTAGCCTTTTCCCCCTCTTCATTAGGCCCTAATCCTCTTCTAATTGGGGCAGCAGGGCAGCCTAGTGGTTAGAGTGTAGAGGTGGCTGGTAGCCTAGTGGTTAGAGTGTAGAGGCGGCAGGGTAGTTGGATGTCATAAGGTGAACGCACCAATTTGTAAGTCGCTCTGGATAAGAGCGTCTGCTAAATGACTTAAATGTAAATGTAAATGTCTAGTGGTTAGAGTGTAGAGGTGGTAGGGTAGCCTAGTGGTTAGAGTGTAGAGGCGGCAGGGTAGCCTAGTGGTTAGAGTGTAGAGGCGGCAGGGTAGCCTAGTGGTTAGAGCCTAGTGGTAAGAGTGTAGAGGCGGCAGGGTAGCCTAGTGGTTAGAGTGTAGAGGCGGCAGGGCAGCCTAGTGGTTAGAGTGTAGAGGCGGCAGGGTAGCCTAGTGGTTAGAGTGTAGAGGCGGCAGGGCAGCCTAGTGGTTAGAGTGTAGAGGCGGCAGGGTAGCCTAGTGGTTAGAGTGTAGAGGCGGCAGGGTAGCCTAGTGGTTAGAGCCTAGTGGTAAGAGTGTAGAGGCGGCAGGGTAGCCTAGTGGTTAGAGTGTAGAGGCGGCAGGGCAGCCTAGTGGTTAGAGTGTAGAGGCGGCAGGGCAGCCTAGTGGTTAGAGTGTAGAGGCGGCAGGGTAGCCTAGTGGTTAGAGCGTTGGACTAGGAAGGTTGCAAGTTCAAACCCCGAGCTGACAAGGTACAAATCTGTCGTTCTGCCCCTGAACAAGGCAGGTAACCCACTGTTCCTAGACCAGTTAACCCACTGTTCCTTGACCAGTTAACCCACTGTTCCTAGACCAGTTAACCCACTGTTCCTAGACCGTCATTGAAAATAAGAATTTGTTCTTTAACTGACTTGCCTAGTTAAATAAAGGTTAAAAATTAAAATGTAAAATAAAAAATTCACAGCCAGATGATATGTTGTAGTAACTCACTTGTTATTAAACAAACATGCTTTCCTGATGCGTTGAAGGTCATAAATAGATTTACAGTGAGATTTCGAAACATTCCTGAAAGTCATAAATGCGAGGTACCTTCTCTTGCAGTTGGCTGGACAGGGCCTTACTCTGATTGGACGCTGGGGATAGCAGATCTGGTATGAATATCTGATTGGTCAGTCTGAAGCTTCCGTTGAAACATCGCGGCAGCTCAAACAACGCTGGATCGTACTTCTCGTCTATGTCATCATGGATTCCTGTTCAACCAGAGAGAAGAAGAGCCAGACAGTGTCATGAATCACTGTTCAACCAGAGAGAAGAAGAGCCAGCCAGACAGTGGTATGAATCACTGTTCAACCAGAGAGAAGAAGAGCCAGACAGTGTTATGGACCCTGTTCAACCAGAGAGAAGAAGAGCCAGACAGTGTTATGAATCACTGTTCAACCAGAGAGAAGAAGAGCCAGACAGTGTTATGAATCACTGTTCAACCAGAGAGAAGAAGAGCCAGACAGTGTTATGGACCCTGTTCAACCAGAGAGAAGAAGAGCCAGACAGTGGTATGAATCACTGTTCAACCAGAGAGAAGAAGAGCCAGACAGTGTTATGGATCCCTGTTCAACCAGAGAGAAGAAGAGCCAGACACTGTCATGAATCACTGTTCAACCAGAGAGAAGAAGAGCCAGACACTGTCATGAATCACTGTTCAACCAGAGAGAAGAAGAGCCAGACAGTGTCATGAATCACTGTTCAACCAGACAGATAACACACAATCTACAACTGCTATTTTTAGTCACATGCATTATATATGAAGCAAGTTTAAGGCACATGTCCATACAGTGACCTAATCTATTTTATTGTCTCCGATTCTATTTTTGTCTATTCCACTCTGCTCTATTCCATTCTGCTCTATTCCACTCTATTCCATTCTATTCAACTCTGCTATATTCCACTCTATTGCATTCTATTCCACTCTGCTCTATTCCACTCTGCTCTATTCCACTCTATTCCATTCTGCTCTATTCCACTCTGCTCTATTCCACTCTATTCCATTCCGCTCTATTCCACTCTGCTCTATTCCACTCTGCTCTATTCCACTCTGCTCAATTCCACTCTGCTCTATTCCACTCTGCTCTATTCCACTCTGCTCTATTCCACTCTATTCCACTCTGCTCTATTCCACTCTGCTCTATTCTACTCTGCTCTATTCTACTCTGCTCTATTCCACTCTATTCCATTCTGCTCTATTCCACTCTGCTCTATTCTACTCTGCTCTATTCCGCTCTATTCCATTCTGCTCTATTCCACTCTATTCCACTCTGCTCTATTCCACTCTATTCCATTCTGCTCTATTCCTCTCTGCTCTATTCCTCTCTGCTCTATTCCACTCTGCTCTATTCCACTCTATTCCATTCTGCTCTATTCCACTCTGCTCTATTCCACTCTATTCCATTCTGCTCTATTCCATTCTATAGTGGTAAAGACACGGATGAACTATGGTAAGGACAACCAGAGCATTAACAATAGAAGCGGAAACAGAAACGCCGTACCTAAACACACAGCGAAGGAGACTCCAATCACCAGCAGGATGAGGAAGATGAGGAAGATGAGGATCATCCACCGTCTTCTGTGCACCATGCAGGTCTACAAACAACACAATACACTTTACACTACACACAGCACACCATTTTACATTTTGGTCATTTAGCAGACCCTCTTATCCAGAACAATTTAGTCGACAAACAGAACAACACGACTCAATCTACAGACAAACAGATAGCAACACACAACAGTCAACAACACAATTCTGTCCATTGGAATGCAATTCAATTCAACTGATTGCAATGGAGAGTACAGGACTTACAGGCCTACTGTAAAATTGATTTGAATGAATGAGTGGTTTGTTTATCGTAGCCCCATGATGAATTTGCATGTAAAGTCTGAAGTCAAATACCAAAACTGCTGTCACAGAGCCAGACCTTTCTGCAGGCGTTGTGAGATCTGGTAACGGTGCTACCCAACTATTACCTGACACCTAACTCACCTGTTACCTAACTATTACCTGATACCTAACTCACCTGTTACCCAACTATTACCTGTTACCTAACTGTTACCTTCTACCTAAATGTTACCTGTTACCTAAATGTTAACTGTTACCTAACTGTTACCTGTTACCTAACTGTTACCTGTTACCTAACTGTTACCTAACTGTTACCTGTTACCTAACTGTTACCTGTTACCTAACTGTTACCTGTTACCTAACTGTTACCTGTTACCTAAATGTCACCTGTTACCTAACTGTTACCTTCTACCTAAATGTTATCTGTTACCTAACTGTTACCTGCTACCTAAATGTTACCTGTTACCTAACTGTTACCTAATTGTTACCTGTTACCTAACTGTTACCTAACTGTTACCTGTTACCTAACTGTTATCTGTTACCTAACTGTTACCTCTTACCTAAATGTTATCTGTTACCTAACTGTTACCTAAATGTTACATGTTACCTAACTGTTACCTTCTACCTAACTGTTACCTGTTACCTAACTGTTACCTAACTTTTACCTGTTACCTGTTACCTAACTGTTACCTGTTACCTAACTGTTACCTGTTACCTAACTGTTACCTGTTACCTAACTGTTACCTGTTACCTAACTGTTACCTGCTACCTAACTGTTACCTGTTATCTAACTGTCACATTTGACCTAACTGTTATCTAACTGTCACATTTTACCTAACTACTAGCTGTTACCTTAACTGTTATCTAATACCTGACTGTTTCCTGATAGCTAACTGTTGCCTATTAGTTAACTGTTGCCTAACTGTTACCTGATATCTAACTGTTACCTGTTACCTAACTGTTACCTGTTACCTTACTACTGTCTCACTGTTACCTGTTACCTAACTGTTACCTAAATGTTACATGTTACTGTTACCTAAATGTTACCTGGTACCTAACTACTGTCTCACTGTT